>NW_026911545.1:0-15326 GCF_963692335.1 Osmerus eperlanus | reverse complement strand
GGGCTTCTGTTTGTGTACAAATGTGTGTGTGTGTTTGATAGGATTTTATATGAGGGAGTCTCAAGTGGAATATTAAGCAAAACAAGAGTGAATTGAGTCCATTTATATTTTGGGGCAATGACACACACACACACACCTCCAGAATAGAGTTGAAGAGAAGGTGTGAGAGAGAGGAGGAATGGAGAGAGGGAAGGATGGATGGAGGGAGAGGTAGGAAGGGAGGGAGAGAAAGGGAGGGATAGAAGGAGAGGGAGGGATGGATGGAGGGAGCAGCATGGTGTAAACTCGTTAGTGAACCTGTAAATGACAGTTGGCACGCTGAATTAGAGAGGTGCATTGTGGGAGCCGGAGAGAGGATTCTGGGACGAGAAGAAAGATTTTGTCCAGTTTACTAAATATATACAGGATATCTGGCCTGAGAGCTCCAACTGAATATTAATATAAACACAATTATCTGAGTGCTCGAAACTGCATATTAATATAAATACACAGTTATCTGAGTGCTCGATCTTGCATATTAATATAAATACACAGTTATCAGGTGCGGACACTCAGCAAGTCCACCTGGCACATTTCAATCACTCTGATTACAGGTCACATAGGAGAACGTGTATATTAACTATATAATTTGACACTTGACAAATCGTCAATAGTACGCAAGAGACATGCTATCTTTTACCAATACCTAAAGTAAACTAAAATAAAGTAAAATAAATTAAACTAAAGTTACGTGAGGTAAGCTGAACTAATCTTGAGCCCCCTCAATGTTCAGTTTCCTTATTCTGTCTACCACACAGAGAAGGAGAGGGAGAGGAAAGGGGGAGAGAGGGAGAGAGAGAGAGACAGACAGAGACAGAGACAGAGAGGGAGACAGAGACAGAGAGAGAGACAGCGAGAGAGAGAGAGAGAGAGAGAGAGAGAGAGAGAGAGAGAGAGAGAGAGAGAGAGAGAGAGAGAGAGAGAGAGAGAGGGAGAGAGAGAGAGACATGATGGAAGAATTTATGTCACTGTCATCTCTCCAGTTCCACACATCACAGAGAGCAGTTAGGTGCTGTGTGTGTGTGTGTGTGTGTGTGTGTGTGTGTGTCCTCTCCTCCTCTCTCCTCTCCTGTCACTCACTGTCACCAAAAATCCCAAAACAAGTTTTGAGAGGTTGAAAAAATATTTTCTAAAAAGGTTTTTGAAATAAACGTTTGCATCATTGATGAGTACTTGATGGGGACTCTAGTATACTCTGCTGTACTCTATTGTACTCTGCTTTACTCTGTTATAGGCTTCTCTGGTCTCATCTCCCCACTCCTCCTCTCCCCTCTCCTCCTCTCCCCTCTCCTCCTCTCCTCTCTCCTCCTTCCCCCCTCTCCCCCTCTCCTCTCCTCTCTCCTCCTCCCCCCTCTCCTCCTCTCCTCCTGTCCTCCTCTCCCCTCTCCTTCTGAGTGTGAGTGTTCGAGTTAAGCTGAGCAGTTGAGGGGAAGGTGTGTGGTGATGACAGTGACATAAAAACAAGGGGAGAGAAAGATGAGAGAGAGGGAGAGAGAGGCCAATCCTCCAATCCTGTCGGTCAGAGCAACACAAAGCTATATTTCCTTTTTTGACTTAGAGAGAGAGAGATGGAAGGAGAGAGAGAGAGAGAGAGAGAGAGATAGAGATAGAGATAGAGATAGAGATAGAGAGAGAGAGAGAGAGAGAGAGAGAGAGAGAGAGAGAGAGAAAGAGAAAGAGAGAGAGAGGTGTACTGAAGCTAAAGATGAACACACATCACATCAAGGGCTGGAGTCAATCAATATCATGAACCTCTGGCTATACAGGTTACATTTTCAGTTATGTGTGTGAGAGGTTAAATTTTCAGTTGTGGTGAGAGGTGTTCACTGTGGTATAAGAGAGGTTCTCACCCATGAGAATGAGAGGTTTTCGGTTGTCATTGTGTGAGGTTCCATTTTCACTAGTATACGTGAGAGGTGTTCAGTAGTGAATGTGAGTGTATTTCAGTAGTGTTTTGTAAAAGGCAAAAGGTCTTCAATGTTGTGTATGAGAGGCGAGATTGATTATGGCTAACATGGCCCCTCATATGGCTATACCTGTGTTATAGAGGACAGACACACAGACACGCGCGAGCGCGACAGTGCAAGGCAGGTTGATCGTGTTCCATTCAGAATGTGTAATTGAATCGTTTGGCCCAAATCATCGAGGTGTTTCTGATGAGTGGGCACTTTGATCGAACCCCTTCATGTCTGTCAAACACACACACACACACACACACACACACACACACACACACACACACACACACACACACACACACACACACACACACACCACACACACACACACACACACACACACACACACACAGCTGGGTGGCCACAGGCGGAGGGTTGTAATGGAACAGGAGATTGCTTCCTGCTCTTAATGACTCGTTTCAATGCTGGCCTCGGCCAATCAGCTCCCAGAGAAAAGCAGCCATCTTGTGTGGAGTCGCAGATTTTGCTGATGATAAACACTGATGCCGTTTTGTAGAGGCTGGAAAATAGTGGGGCTCAGATGTGTGTGTGTGTGTGTGTAGTATCAAAGAAAGAAACTGGCATAAATGGGCATAGAAAGAGATAGAGAGGGGGAGACAGAAAGGAGAGGATAGTGAGGGGAGAGGAGAGAGAACGAGAGAAGAGAGAGAGAGAGGAGGGGGAGGGAGGAGGGGGAGGGAGAGAGGAGGGGGAGGGAGAGAGGAGGGGGAGGGAGAGAGGTCAGCAGATGTAAAACGTGTGTTGAGCCTACTTCTGCCTTCCTGCCGACCCATCATGCTTTGCACATGCCCTTTGGACCCCTCGCTTGGCAAGCTGATGTTTAACATGTGCTACATTCACACACATACACACTCTCTCTCTCTGTACTTCGACCCCTCTTACTCCTGACTGACTGTTCTCCACAGCTGGAAGCTTTCAGGCCAGCTGTCACATGGACTTTGTTGGGGTAGTTTGACCCAGACACACACACACACACACACACGTCTATACATGCAGTGTGCAGATACACACACACACACACGTCTATACATGCAGTGTGCAGATACACACACACACACGTCTATACATTGCAGTGTGCAGATACACACACACCACACACCGTCTATACATGCAGTGTGCAGATACACACACACACACGTCTATACATGCAGTGTGCAGATACACACACACACACACACACAAACTAACACACACACTTCTATACATACGGTGTGAAGGTACACACACATACACACCCCTCAGCTAGGCACAAAGGGGAAAGACAGCAGCAGAATTCCGGAGCGAAGCCCAGATAATCCCCCTCACACACACCCCCTGCCAGGAACAGACAGGACCAGCGGAGGAGAAGAAATGGACGGATGGAGTGAGAAAGAACAGAGAAAGAAGGGATGAAAAAAGAAAAGGAAGCACACAGAAAGAGCAGAGGGGACGGAGGTGAAGGGGGAGGGGGGGATGAAAGAAAGAATGAAAGGAGGGATGAGGGGCCTGCAGACGAGGGAAGGTTAGCCTTTGTTTTCCTATCCTGAGAGGAGGGTGGTGTCACGTCGAAAGGGTTCCCCGTCAGCCTGACTGCCGGGCGGAAGGCCGGGCCAGGAATCACACGGATCACACGGAGAATGCCCGACGTGTTGAGAAACTGACCGAGCAGCACGGACTGTGTATGCATGCGTGTGTGTGTTTACACGCGTTTCAGACAGTGTGTGTGTGTGTGTGTGTGCCGGGCTGTCTGGTTGCTTATCTGCTTTACATTTCATTACAACTACTCGCAGACAGGCCTGTTACAAACAGCTGTTGAACAGACCACCCCCCCCCCCCCCCCCCCCACACACACACACACACACACACAACACTGCGTCTCTCAAACACACATTCATCTCGCTCTCACTCACAAACACAACCACACACACTCTACGTCTGAAACACACACATATTTCTCTCTCTCTCCCCACATCCATGATGATATAAACAGTCCAGGCTCGTCAGTGTTATGGGTATCCAAACTAGGGCAAGATAAGAGGCCATCACCATAGATAGAGATGGAAGACTCTATCTATGTGTTTGAAAGTGTATGTGTGGTGGTCATGTGTGTGAGTGTGTGGTGTGTATGTGTGAGTGAGCACTTTTCAGACTATTTGGAGTACGGCTGAGTGACTAGGCCACAGACGTTGATGCTGGGTGAAGGACTACAGATGTTACTGCTTCATTCAAAGACTGTGTGTGTTTGAGAGAGAGAGAGAGAGAGAGAGAGAGAGAGAGGGGGAGAGGGGGAGAGGGGGAGAGAGAGAGAGAGAGAGAGAGAGAGAGAGAGAGAGAGAGAGAGAGAGGGGGAGAGGGGGAGAGGGGGAGAGGGAGAGAGTGTGTGTGTGTGTGTCAGGAGACAGAGTGGGTAGTGTTTTGTCGGCTCAGCCAGTGTGATCGGTCGGTCTGATTGGCTGACAGTCTCATTTGTTAGAATCAGCATTAAAGAACAGGTTTTGCTGTATCCTTAAAACAGAGAGAGAGGGGGAGGGAGGGAGAGAGAGAGACAGAGAAAGAGGGAGAGAGAGAGGTAGAGAAAGAGGTGGGTTGAGCCGGAAAGAGAGAGAGGATGTAGGTTAAGAGAGAAATGTGCCATTTGTATTGCATGTCCAATAATGATTGACAGGTTTTTCATTAAGAAGTTTAGAGTTCCCTTATGAAAAATTATTGATCAGCCATTAACCTATCAGGAGCAGGCACCATGACTCACTTCCTGTCCACAGGGTGGGAAGGACCATAGATATATATAATGCCTAGATGTCTTACGGCGGAGTCTAGAACTTCTGCACATGGCGTCCATCTTGCTACAGTCAACTCGCTCACCCATATCATTGTGTTGGTGCTACATGTACTTTTTAGATTACCATAACTTGCTCAATTTTCAACCAATTTTGAAACGGTTTGGTTTGTCATCAACGTCAGAGATGTCGTTATGCCACTGCATACGTTTATTCTTAAAAAAATATATATATTATTCATAAGTATGCAGTGGCACAACGACATCTCTGACGTTGATAACAAACCAAACCGTTTCAAAATCGGTTTCAAAATCGGTTTCAAAATCGTTTGAAAATTGAGCAAGTTATGGTCATTTAAAAAGTACATGTAGCACCAACACAATGTTATGGTCGAGCGAGTTGACTGTAGCAAGATGGCCGCCATGTGCAGACGTTCTAGACTCCGCCGTAAGACATCTAGACTTTATATATATATCTATGGGAAGGACCACCACAGGCTAGATTGTCCGTGTGTTTAGGTTTGTGTGTATGCCTGTGTGTATTTGTGTATGTGTGTGTGTAGCAGAGTGTATAAGTGTATATGTAGGAGTGTGTGTGTGTATAGGTGTGTGTGTGTGTGTACACAACTCTTTATATTTGACCCACACTGCTCTGCCAAAATGGACACTTCCTCTGACCTTCAGGAAAGAGAATGACTCCATCTCCCAGAATACCTTTCATGTGAGGGTCCAGCAGGTCTGATGGCAAGATTCCAGAGCATGCGCACACACACACACACACACACACACACGCTTGGGTGGACACAGAGTACCCTAATGGAATTTGACTGTCACAAAAGAGAGACAGAGAGAGCAAGAGGGAGCGAGAGAGAGAGAGAGAGAGAGAGAGAGAGAGAGAGAGAGAGAGAGAGAGAGAGAGAGAGAGAGAGAGAGAGAGAGAGAGAGAGAGAGAGAGAGAGAGAGAGAGAAAAAAAAGAGAGAGAAAGAGACGCTTTGCTGCTTTACCAAAAATATTGAATCACACACACACACACACACAGGGGTAATATATAATCTAATAGCATAGACTTTAGAGGTTTGGCCTGAAGGATTATTACATCACAGAAGGTTATTGCATTGCACATTCTCCCCCCTCTCTCTCCCCCTCCCTCCCTTCCGTGTCATGTGCAGGACAGTGTGACTGACAGTGTGAGGACAGAGGTTCTACTTGTTAAGACTACTCTGCTCTCTCTCTCTCTCCAACACTGCTAACATTCTCCAGTATGTCAAGATCAAGGTACCAACCTGTGTCTGCGTGTGTGTGTGTGTGTGTGCTAGCTACAAGAAAAGGGGCCTGTTGTTATCACCATGGTAATCAGTATCGAACAAACAGTATACATACAATAATGATACCATTACTGCCCAAGCACACCACACACCCCCTGGACATAAACACACACACACACCCTGAGAGACAATTGGATAAACCATTTGACCTATGACCTTAAGGGTCGTCCCTGGAGAACAGGCTAATTGCTGTTTTACTACCTTGGTGCTTTGTGAGTTTGAAACAGAGAAAGAGAGTGTGTATGTGAGAGAGTGTGTGTGTAAGTGTGAGAGTGTGTGTGAGTGTGTATGTGAGAGAGTGTGTGTGTAAGTGTGAGAGTGTGTGTGAGTGTGTGTGTGTGTGTGTGTGAGAGTGCTTGTGTGTGAGAAAGAGAAAAAGAAAGACTAAGCAAGACCCATAGATGAGACTTCATTAAACTCAATCATGCACACACGTTCGTGAGCTCACACACACAGGCTAGCAAGGGAGGAATGTGTATCCTCTTTGGAGTGCATCTCACTTCCCTGATTAGGTGAAGTGGCTTATGGGATTTAGAGTTCACCTGCCCCCTGTGTGAAATCAACTGATTACCATAATCCACATGCTTGGGCATAAACAGGGGCAACATCGCTTTAAAGCCTACCGACATATACACACACTCTCACACACACACACACACACACAATAATCCTTTCATGTTTATCCGTTCCACTTATATACAGTGTCAAACTGAACAGGTCTCTGCCTCTCTATTCCCTCTCTTTTTGTGTGTGCAAATGTATGTGCAGGTGTGTGTGTGTGTATACCTGTGTGTGTGTGTGTCGCTCTGGATAAGAGCGTCTGCTAAATGACTAAATGTAAATGTGTGTGTGACTGAGCCAGCATCTCCAAGGCCAGACCACAGCATGCTTCAGTGTTTCTCTGCTCTGCACCATGTGACCAGGGACTGCAGGGAGCCATACATGCTACCAGTGTGTCCTTTTGTGTGTGTGTTTGCGTCTGAAGGAGTGTTGTGTGTGTGTGTGGTGCAGTGTTCTGGCCAGTGATTCAGGACCCTGTGTTTGTTTCCCATAGTGATAAACAGCTGCCTGAGGCCCAGGAAATTACCTACATCCATCTCACTGTACTGACACACACACTCGCACACACACACACACAGGGCTGCTCTGAGCATGACCAGCAGAATGGCCATTAAATATAGATGCCATTCAACTTCTCATCTAGCCAGGAGTAATTAACTAGCCTGACACTGCTATGCATGTGCATGTGTGTGTGTGTACATGCGCAACATGGATAAAAAGAGAGAGAGAGAGAGAGAGAGAGAGAGAGAGTGTTTGTGTGTGCGCTAACAGAATACAACGACCATCCAATTAGAAAGAGAGATTAGCCCGACAGAGTCACTGATGTGTCAGACAGGTTAGACACTACAATAATAGACTGGTGAAGGTGTGTCTCTGTGTATTGCTAGATAATGCATACAGCATGTGTGTGTGCATGAGGGAGTGTGTGTGTGTGTGTGTGTGTGTGTGCAGGGGGAGCTCTAAATAATTCAAAGCTCGAGGCTGTAGGGTGTGTGTGTGTGTGTGACAGGTGGCCACTGCAGGGTGAAATATTCTCTCCCCTAATTACCGCGTCATGGTGATGTGGGAGGAGTTACCCGTCTGTGACACAAACTGGACACTCACACACACGCAGCACAGCACGCTCAGGACACAAGCGTGCACACACACCTCTGCCAGCTCAGAGCCACCAACATGAATCCTGTCTCAGCACAGGAAGCCACAAAACCGTCACAGTGCACCTGGACACAACTTAAATCACATGAAACTCATTGGAGCATCCAACCAATCACAAAAAAGCCAGTTCATCTTTTGACCAATCACATTTTCACAGAGCAGGATATGATTCTGCCTCTAAAGGGAGGGTCTCATATTTAATTCATGTTCTCCCCGTTATTTACTAAATACTTGTTTACCAAACAGACCAGCGGACTCTAGGGAGTACAGCTGTAACCGAACCAAACAAGGATCCTCATTTGCTTAGAGAATAGAGACATACTGACCCATATTGACTTAAACACACACATACCCTCTCTTTCTCTCAACACACGCACACAAACTTACAAACTCAGATAAACTCTTACACAGACCCTCTCCTGAGACTTGGTAGCAGAGTGAGGAAGACACGCACACACGCGCACACACACACACACACACACACACTGGTGTGTATAATTATCTCTTTTAGATCTGGAGACAGAGATAATTATACCCACAGTCTGTTGATATCTCAGAAATGGAATGGAAAAACAAGAGAGAGAGAGAAAGAAAGAAAGCGAGAAGATGGAGAGAAAGAGAGGAAAAGGGGACAGAGAGAGACTGAGATCAGGTTGCCCAGCAACAGTTATCAAAGCCTCCTCTCTACCACCTTAATGACTTCCTGGAAGAAGAAAAAAACACTCTCACACACACAAATCTTGCTGACTACACCAACGTCAGATGGAGGGATTAGAAAGAGTGAGAGAGGAAGACAGAGGAGAAAAATAGAAAGAGTGAGGTGAGGAGGAGAGGGAGAGATGTGAAGAGGGAGAAAGAGAGGTGAGTAGAGAGAGGGAGAGAGGTGAGTTGAGGTGAGAAGAGAGATGTGAGAATGAGAGAGAGAGAGAGAGAGAGAGAGAGAGAGAGAGAGAGAGAGAGAGAGACAGTGAGCGAGAGAGACATAGACAGACAGAGACACAGCGAGAGAGACAGCGAGAGGCTAACCCTAACACTAAAGAGGATGGAAGGCTTGAGCACAAATCTTAGTATTACTCATATTGAGTGAGTGTGTGTGTGACAGAGAGAGAGAGAGAGAGAGAGAGAGAGAGAGAGAGAGAGAGAGAGAGAGAGAGAGAGAGAGAGAGAGAAAGAAAGAGAGAGAGAGAGAGAGAGAGAGAGAGAGAGAGGTGAGAAGAGAGAGGTGAGGAGACACGCCAACTGAATTAGTCAACGGGAGGTCATCCAACACTTTCATCTTCTCTCCACCTCCTCCTCCCCTCTCTCCTCCTCCTCTCCTCTCTGTCGTGTTCTCTGTCATTAGTGCCTGTGTGTGTGTTCATGTGAGGGTGTGTGTGAGTATGTGTGGAAATGCCTGTCTGACAGGAAGGCACTGATGTGTCAGACAAAGGTTGGACAGAATCTTAATACAGACTGATGAAGGTCTGTGTGTGTGTGTGTGTGCCTGTGTGTGCTTGTTGTCCGCTATATGAGGCAGAGGCAAAAATGTCAGGAGCTTCACAACCAATCAACGCCGTAATGACTTACTGATTGGCTAGACTTAGAAGAGAGTCAAATTGGAATTTTCACAACTGATTTGTTGACGGGACAGGATAAAAGGTATTGATTGCCTGTCGGACCCCAGGACATTATAGCCGTCCAATCATTGAGTAGCTTTCAGGATAATGAGGAGGTTGAATTTGGCCAATACATTTGCTGTCCTCTTTACTGAGGTCAACTAGCCAATCACAAGCCATGCTGACGCGTAGACTAGCACTCTAGAACAGTAAAGGATAAACTGGGGTTGTTGTATTAAAGGAATGCACAGAGGGGATACCTTTAACAAGGAAAGAGAGAGAGGCAGAGAGAGAGAGGCAAAGAGAGGCAGAGAGAGAGAGGCAGAGAGAGAGAGGCAGAGAGAGAGAGACAGAGGCAGAGGCAAAGAGAGAGAGAGAGGCCGATTGCTCTGTGAAACTCAACACCATCTGCACAGGTTACTGAGGTGTGCAGTCTGCTGAACCCCTGACACCCACCCTAATGAGCTGTGCTACAGTGTGTGTGTGTGTGTGTGTGAGTCCTAGTGTGCCTGTGTGTGTATGTGTACCTCATTGATTGTCTCTCAAGGTGACCCCTGAATTTACACTAGAAAGGGAGTTGGGGACACCGACGTGTGTGTGCACCTGTGTGTGTGTGTCTGTGTGTGCACCTGTGTGTGTGTGTGTGAGAGAGTGACAGATAAAATGAGTGTTTCCTGCTCTTTGCATTGATATTGATTCAGAGAATGCCCTTAGGAGGGGAGGAATGAACGGCGACCTCTGACTGTAGGCATGTGTGTGTACTGTATGTGGTAGGCGTGTAGTTTGTGTGCATACGTGTTTGTGTGTGTAGCACCAGTGTGTGTGTGGAAGTATGTGTAGCAGAAGTGTACGCATGTCTGTGTTTAGTAGTGTGTGTGTGTAGCAGTAATGCACGTGTGTGTGTTGCAGTAATGTGTGCATGTGTGTGGTTCCCTCCAGACCATAGCTGGATTTAGCAGCGACGACGTCCGTCTAATGATCTGCTAGGTTTGCGTGGTATCTTCATCACACACACATCAAAGAGGGAGGAGGAGGAGGAGGGTGTGAGCGAGCGAGAAGGAGGAAGTGAGAGAAGGGGAGGGAGGCGAGGAGAATGTGATACTGATAGTCTAAATATAATAAAGGAGTGAGTAACAAGCATGTTGAGAGGGCAGGCACAAACCCCAGCCTAATTTATTAGAAACTAACCTTTCTGCAGTAATCCTTGTGTGTGTGTGTGTGTGTGTGTGTGGCTTGTCTTTAGGCTGTCTGAGTGGCACAGTGCCCTTCTGTTGATGTCTTGCAGGCTGTCTGACTGAAAAACATCTACAACTGTATGTGTGTAATGGAGCCATGACCCAGTCCTAGAGGATGTTTGGCTCATTCAAGAATACAGCTTACTTACGGATGAGTAAGCGCACACACACACACACACACACACACACAATATAGTGTATCCATAAGACAGCTGTGTTCTGTTCAAGCTACATGTAGCCTAAAGCAAAGACACTTGAAAACACACACACACATACACACACACACTCAGCTTCATCAATGTCAGACCCTGGGAGAGATGTCAAAGCAGTACACAGGTTTCTGTATCTCCTGGTCTCTGTAACTACCAGGAGAGGCACCTGTCAAGACCTCTACAACCTGTGTGTGGATTATGTTCTAATAACCCCTTAATCTGCAAACATACCCATCTTCCCTCCTCTTCTTCTCCTCTCCTCCCCCCCCTCCTCTACCCCTCTCTCCTGCTCCTCCTCCTCTCTCCTCCTCCTCTCCTCTCCTCTCCACTCCAATGGATGAGGATCTGCTGACAGGACAAGCCTGCCTCTGGGAAGATAAGATCAATAAAACCAACCACACACATATACGACACACACAAACATGAACCATAAGGCATCATGCACAGATGGTTCATTAAATGGGTAACTATTGCTCGAGAAGTCCTGTGTGTGTGTGTGTGTGTGTGTGTGTGCGTGTGTGTGTGGGGGGAGTGAGAGTGAGTTAAGAGTTTCTCTCTGCATCCACGTTATTGATTAAGAACTGGAAATGAACACATTCTCCCCATCAGTGGTTCTCTCTGGAAACTGCTTAGACAAAAATGGTATGGTGCACACACACACACACACACGATGATGGAAATGTTTATTCCAGATTAGAGAGGTTGGATACACAGACATAGCGCCATCTAAACCCCAATCCATACTGCTGCTATCTCTCAACGTGCAGGACAGTAGCCCTCTCCTATGCATAAATAACACACACACACACACCAGTGTGGTTGGATTATCTACATTAACTTCCTGCTGGCTCCTTTCTTATTTGACAGACACATCACCATGGTAACAATAACGCTAGACCAATGGTAGGACAGATCTGTACATCACAGAAGTGTGACCTTACAGAGAGAGAGAGAAATAAGAGAAAGAAGAGAGGAGAGGAGGAGAGGGAGAGGAGAGAGAGGAGGAGGAGAGGGAGAGATGGAGTTCATGAGTGTTGCGTTGCCGTGGTGATGGGAGGACGGAGGCAGAGATATTGGCCACTCAGGATGACAAATTGTTTGACGCCACAGAAAACTGCGGACGTGTGCAGATTCTACAAAGACCGCACTGGGGCAGGAGTGTTGTGTTGTGTGTGTGTGTGTGTGTGTGTGTGCCTTACCTTTTTAAGGTGTGTGTTGTGTGTAATTGCTGAAAGACTATTTGCATGCATGTGCAAACCAAGAGACATAATTGAGAGAGAAAAGAAAAGACAGTATGAGAAACAGAGAGAGAATGGATGACATTGATTAGGAAGAGAGAAAGAGAAAAATAGTTTTGGAAGGGTGACTGACCCTCTTGTCTACCAAGGACAGGAGATCAGGTGACAAGAGGAGGAGATCAGAGGAGGAACCAAGGAGAGGAAAGCAGGAGAGAGGCAGAGACGAGGGGAGGAGACAAGGAGAGGAGACAAGGAGAGGAAGCCACGCTCACACCTGCCCTCCTCCTAACCTTGGAGGACAGTCCCACAGTAAAAAGTCCAGCACAAATCTGTCTCAGCTCCTGCTCTTCCCCCCCCCCCCCCCCATCCCCATCCCACCAGGCATGGGGAGTGGGGTGGATTCTCTGACAAACACATATTTCATCTTTTCTCCGTAATTTCTCCCGGAGCTCTCTCTAGGGGCTCTGGGACAGGCAGAGAACAGAGCAGAAGATGAGAGAGAGAATGAAAGAGAGAGAGAATGAAAGAGAGAGAGATAATGAAAGAGAGGATGAAAGAGAGAGCAAGAGAGAGAGAGAGAGAGAGAGAGAGAGAGAGAGAACTCCTCCTCTTCTATCCTCCTCTGTATGACTGTCCCAACAGCACACCCCAGCTGTTACAAAGCTGCTAGTCTTTATGAATGGCCGGACGTAGAGTAGCCTTGACAAGAGTGTAACCATGGACACTCTTCATCTGGTTATCCCCCCTGGAGATCATCTGGAGAAGTTTCCAGAAAAGAGATGCAGATCAAGTTCTAGAACATCTCCAGAAGGCTCTCCGGAATCTAAATCATCTCTTGAGTGTTCTATGTGGAGGTTCTCCAGGTTTCATATACGCAGAACACATCAAGAATACTGTCTGCTGTTCAGAGCAAACTTGAGCACTGCGGCTCAGATTCACCAGTGTGTGTGTGTGTGTGTGTGTGTGTGTGTATTGGAAAAGCCCATTAAAGTCTCCAGTTCCTCTCCCAGGGATTCATTCCAGCAGTAAAACTGAGTTGCTTTTGGCTGAGGTGTATCTCACCTGTGATCTCCATCACAAACCTCCAGGTCAACACGTGTGTGTGAGGGGGTGGTGATGCACAGACACAGGGTTCCACAAGCCTGGAAGGCTAACCCTAACACTAAAGAGGATGGAAGGCTTGAGCACAAATCTTAGTATTACTCATATTGAGTGAGTGAGTGTGTGTGTGACAGAGAGAGAGAGAGAGAGAGAGAGAGAGAGAGAGAGAGAGAGAGAGAGAGAGAGAGAGAGAGAGAGAGAGAGAGAACGAGACAGACATAGACAGACATAGAGAGAGACAGACATAGACAGACAGAGACACAGCGAGAGAGACAGCGAGAGAGAGACAGTGACATCTTAAGGCTTGTATCAACTGAATGCGTGTTATCATTGACTCAGCCAGTTGTGTGCTGAGTGACACTGATCTCAGCTTTGAACAGGATGTGTGTGTGTACGTGTTTGTGAACAGCTATTTCTATCTACAGCACTATGTCAAGGCTTCTCCTGTGATTCAGGTACACCCCCCCACAGTGCTGTGCCGTCCAAACAGAAATATGAACATCTCATTTCAGCACATAACAGTCCACCCAGACGTGTAGACTGATACTGACCCCTGATCACTCCCCCATCCTGATCAGCTGTGTGATATTGATCCCATGGAATCAGGATCCTGGAGAACACAAGAGGCTAAACGAGAGAAAAGGCTACAAATAGGGAGCAAGCGCCTGGTTCATTTAACATGCAGAGATAAATAACATTGTTGTGTTTGCGGTGGTTAATCTTGTTGACATTAGCAGTGTTTTTAATTAGCTACAGGGAAAGTGTATGAGATGATTCAATTAATACCAATCTCTGGAGAGAACAAGAGAGAGAGAGAGCGAGAGGGGGATGGAGAGGGAGAGAGGGGGGAGAGAGAGAGCGAGAGGGAGAGAGTGAGATGGAGAGGTAGGGTGGGAAGGGAAAGGAGGAGTATAGAGAAAGAAAGGGAGAGGAAGGAGAGAAATTCAGGATATAGAGGTGCTGGAGAGAATGAAGGAGTGAAGGACAGAGAGCAATTAAGTTCTGTTGGCCTGCATGGGTTTGTCATTAGAGCCCCAATAAGTTCATCAGCACCGCTGATCACCCGTTGGTCGTTAAGAAGAGGAAGTTCAGCATGAATGACCATACAAGGCAAACCGCAGGGAGGGCGCCGTGGCAACACTGGCGTGATTCAAGCCGCTTCTGGAGAACGCATCAACCAGGACCAGAACATAACCACACATCATTCAGGACCACTCACGCCCACTATAGCGCTCTTTCTATCCATCATGTAGTATCTCTCACTGTGTGTGTATACTGTATATGCATATGTGTGTGTGTGTTCTTGTTATGCTGCTACCTGGTTTACCTGGGTTTAACATAATCTGGTGAACAGTTTGGTTTCAGCCAGGTCATTCACCCTCATTGTATACCCCTCCCCTCTCCCATCAGCCCATCCCTCTACCCTCTCCTCTCCCTCCTTCCCTCCCACTCCACCATTCTCTCCTCCTTCCCCTGTACCCCATCCCTCTCTCCACCCTCTCCTTCTCTCCCCCTCTTCCTTCCTTTCCTCCTCCTCTCAACCCCTCCCTCTCTCCTCGCTAGCTGTGACCACAAAAGGACAGCAATTACTGAAACAGTTTGAGAGAGAAGGGAGGAGGGGAGGGAGAGGGGGAAGAAAAGAGGAGGAGAGGGGGGGAGTGAGAAGAGGAGAGGAGGAGCACAAGTTAAGAGGAGTTAGGTTGTCACAGCTGTAGCACATTTATATACACACACACACTCAAAAACTGATTCTGAAAGGAAGAAAATAACACATTAGTGAGAAACCAAGGCAGCAGTGAGGATAGCAGGACATTTTCTTTCCTCTATCCTGCTCTCCTGTCTTCTTCCACCCAATTCCACACAGACAGCCAGCTAAGTCAATTAAACAAATGGTTTCTTCTATCAGTCTATTAAAGCGCCTGTGTCCCTGCCTCCACAATGGCCTCCCAGACATTACACTAAGCTGTCGCTAAGCTAATTAGCATGGTGCCCAGGACCCTGCTAGGGTTACATGCGTGGTGAGGAACACATGCTACTGTGATAACACAGACTCTCACACACACACACACACACACACACACTGAAGGATTAAGCTCCTGCTCCAGCTGATAGACTCTAAATACAACTGCA
>NW_026911544.1:113201-179981 GCF_963692335.1 Osmerus eperlanus | reverse complement strand
GTGAGGGGGAGAGGAACATGCTGGAGGAGAGGGGGAGGAGGAGAGGAACATGCAGGAGGTGAGGGGGAGGAGGAGAGGAACATGCAGGAGGAGAGGGGGATGAAGAGAGGAACATGCAGGAGGAGAGGGGGAGGAAGAGAGGAACATGCAGGAGAGGGGGAGGAGAGGAACATGCAGGAGAGGGGGAGGAGAGGAACATGCAGGAGGAGAGGGGGAGGAAGAGAGGAACATGCAGGAGGAGAGGGGGAGGAAGAGAGGAACATGCAGGAGAGGGGGAGGAGAGGAACATGCAGGAGGAGAGGGGGAGGAAGAGAGGGGGAGGAAGAGAGGGGGAGGAAGAGAGGGGGAGGAAGAGAGGAACATGCAGGAGGAGAGGGGGAGGAGGAGAGGAACATGCAGGAGAGGGGGAGGAGAGGAACATGCAGGAGGAGAGGGGGAGGAAGAGAGGAACATGCAGGAGGAGGGGGGGAGGAAGAGAGGAACATGCAGGAGAGGGGGAGGAGGAGAGGAACATGCAGGAGGAGAGGGGGATGAAGAGAGGAACATGCAGGAGGAGAGGGGGAGGAAGAGAGGAACATGCAGGAGAGGGGGAGGAGGAAGAGAGGAACATGCAGGAGAGGGGGAGGAGAGGAACATGCAGGAGGAGAGGGGGAGGAAGAGAGGAACATGCAGGAGGAGAGGGGGAGGAAGAGAGGAACATGCAGGAGAGGGGGAGGAGAGGAACATGCAGGAGGAGAGGGGGAGGAAGAGAGGAACATGCAGGAGGGGGGGAGGAAGAGAGGAACATGCAGGAGAGGGGGAGGAGGAGAGGAACATGCAGGAGGAGAGGGGGATGAAGAGAGGAACATGCAGGAGGAGAGGGGGAGGAAGAGAGGAACATGCAGGAGAGGGGGAGGAGGAAGAGAGGAACATGCAGGAGAGGGGGAGGAGAGGAACATGCAGGAGGAGAGGGGGAGGAAGAGAGGAACATGCAGGAAGAGAGGGGGAGGAAGAGAGGAACATGCAGGAGAGGGGGAGGAGAGGAACATGCAGGAGGAGAGGGGGAGGAAGAGAGGGGGAGGAAGAGAGGGGGAGGAAGAGAGGGGGAGGAAGAGAGGAACATGCAGGAGGAGAGGGGGAGGAGGAGAGGAACATGCAGGAGAGGGGGAGGAGAGGAACATGCAGGAGGAGAGGGGGAGGAAGAGAGGAACATGCAGGAGGATGGGGGGAGGAAGAGAGGAACATGCAGGAGAGGGGGAGGAGGAGAGGAACATGCAGGAGGAGAGAAGGAGGAGGAGAGGAACATGCAGGAGGAGAGGGGGAGGAAGAGAGGAACATGCAGGAGGAGAGGGGGAGGAAGAGAGGAACATGCAGGAGAGGGGGAGGAGAGGAACATGCAGGAGGAGAGGGAGAGGAAGAGAGGAACATGCAGGAGGAGAGGGGGAGGAAGAGAGGAACATGCAGGAGAGGGGGAGGAGAGGAACATGCAGGAGGAGAGGGGGAGGAGAGGAACATGCAGGAGGAGAGGGGGAGGAAGAGAGGAACATGCAGGAGGAGAGGGGGAGGAGGAGAGGAACATGCAGGAGGAGAGGGGGAGGAGAGGAACATGCAGGAGGTGAGGGGGAGGAGGAGAGGAACATGCAGGAGGAGAGGGGTAGGAGGAGAGGAACATGCAGGAGGTGAGGGGTAGGAGGAGAGGAACATGCTGGAGGAGAGGGGGAGGAGGAGAGGAACATGCAGGAGGAGAGGGGGATGAAGAGAGGAACATGCAGGAGGAGAGGGGGAGGAAGAGATGAACATGCAGGAGGAGAGGGGGAGGAAGAGAGGAACATGCAGGAGAGGGGGAGGAGGAGAGGAACATGCAGGAGGAGAGGAACATGCAGGAGGAGAGGGGGAGGAGGAGAGGAACATGCAGGAGGAGAGGGGGAGGAGAGGAACATGCAGGAGGAGAGGGGGAGGAAGAGAGGAACATGCAGGAGGTGAGGGGGAGAGGAACATGCTGGAGGAGAGGGGGAGGAGGAGAGGAACATGCAGGAGGTGAGGGGGAGGAGGAGAGGAACATGCAGGAGGAGAGGGGGATGAAGAGAGGAACATGCAGGAGGAGAGGGGGAGGAAGAGAGGAACATGCAGGAGAGGGGGAGGAGAGGAACATGCAGGAGAGGGGGAGGAGAGGAACATGCAGGAGGAGAGGGGGAGGAAGAGAGGAACATGCAGGAGGAGAGGGGGAGGAAGAGAGGAACATGCAGGAGAGGGGGAGGAGAGGAACATGCAGGAGGAGAGGGGGAGGAAGAGAGGGGGAGGAAGAGAGGGGGAGGAAGAGAGGAACATGCAGGAGGAGAGGGGGAGGAGGAGAGGAACATGCAGGAGAGGGGGAGGAGAGGAACATGCAGGAGGAGAGGGGGAGGAAGAGAGGAACATGCAGGAGGAGGGGGGGAGGAAGAGAGGAACATGCAGGAGAGGGGGAGGAGGAGAGGAACATGCAGGAGGAGAGGGGGATGAAGAGAGGAACATGCAGGAGGAGAGGGGGAGGAAGAGAGGAACATGCAGGAGAGGGGGAGGAGGAAGAGAGGAACATGCAGGAGAGGGGGAGGAGAGGAACATGCAGGAGGAGAGGGGGAGGAAGAGAGGAACATGCAGGAGGAGAGGGGGAGGAAGAGAGGAACATGCAGGAGAGGGGGAGGAGAGGAACATGCAGGAGGAGAGGGGGAGGAAGAGAGGGGGAGGAAGAGAGGGGGAGGAAGAGAGGGGGAGGAAGAGAGGAACATGCAGGAGGAGAGGGGGAGGAGGGGAGGAACATGCAGGAGAGGGGGAGGAGAGGAACATGCAGGAGGAGAGGGGGAGGAAGAGAGGAACATGCAGGAGGATGGGGGGAGGAAGAGAGGAACATGCAGGAGAGGGGGAGGAGGAGAGGAACATGCAGGAGGAGAGAGGGAGGAGGAGAGGAACATGCAGGAGGAGAGGGGGAGGAAGAGAGGAACATGCAGGAGGAGAGGGGGAGGAAGAGAGGAACATGCAGGAGAGGGGGAGGAGAGGAACATGCAGGAGGAGAGGGAGAGGAAGAGAGGAACATGCAGGAGGAGAGGGGGAGGAAGAGAGGAACATGCAGGAGAGGGGGAGGAGAGGAACATGCAGGAGGAGAGGGGGAGGAGGAGAGAAACATGCAGGAGGAGAGGGGGAGGAGGAGAGGAACATGCAGGAGGAGAGGGGGAGGAAGAGAGGAACATGCAGGAGAGGGGGAGGAGGAGAGGAACATGCAGGAGGAGAGGAACATGCAGGAGGAGAGGGGGAGGAGGAGAGGAACATGCAGGAGGAGAGGGGGAGGAAGAGAGGAACATGCAGGAGGAGAGGGGGAGGAAGAGAGGAACATGCAGGAGGAGAGGGGGAGGAAGAGAGGAACATGCAGGAGAGGGGGAGGAGGAGAGGAACATGCAGGAGGAGAGGGGGAGGAGGAGAGGAACATGCAGGAGGAGAGGGGGAGGAAGAGAGGAACATGCAGGAGAGGGGGAGGAGGAGAGGAACATGCAGGAGGAGAGGAACATGCAGGAGGAGAGGGGGAGGAGGAGAGGAACATGCAGGAGGAGAGGGGGAGGAGAGGAACATGCAGGAGGAGAGGGGGAGGAAGAGAGGAACATGCAGGAGGAGAGGGGAGGAAGAGAGGAACATGCAGGAGGAGAGGGGGAGGAGGAGAGGAACATGCAGGAGGAGAGGGGGAGGAAGAGAGGAACATGCAGGAGGACAGGGGGAGGAAGAGAGGAACATGCAGGAGGAGAGGGGGAGGAAGAGAGGAACATGCAGGAGGAGAGGGGGAGGAAGAGAGGAACATGCAGGAGGAGAGGGGGAGGAGGAGAGGAACATGCAGGAGGAGAGGGGGGGGAAGAGAGGAACATGCAGGAGGAGAGGGGGAGGAAGAGAGGAACATGCAGGAGGAGAGGGGGAGGATGAGAGGAACATGCAGGAGGAGAGGGGGAGGATGAGAGGGGGAGGAGGAGAGGAACATGCAGGCTGAATCACCAAGGTGATGAAGTCACATCCAGTCAGGGTTAGGGTCCTTCTGGTTTATCAGCTGGCCATCCAGCTCAGCACTGGCCACTGGAGCAGAATGTGTGTGTGGAGTGTGTGCGTGTGTGTTTGTATAGGTTAGTGTGTGTGTGGTGGTTAGGGTTAGTGTTAGTCAATCTGACTGTGTGGAAGGTGAGAGAATGTCCAGATGGAGAGGAGGTGGGGGGAGGGGTTGAACCAGGTACAGGGGGTCAGGGGTCATGATGAATACCTATTCTGAGAGGGTTCAGGGCTGCTAGAGGTCAGGCTGCAGATTAAACTGAAACCAGAGACCCTGAGATCTCTCTCTCACTCTAACCATTTATCATTCACTCTCTCACTATATATAACTCTATATCTCTATCACTCACTCTCTCATTCTCTAACCCTATCACCCTCTCTCTCACTAACCCAACACTAACACTAACCCAACGGTTGTAAAAGGAACTAGAGAGGGTACAATTTCTTGCACAGGGGTCCGTTTTTGAATGACATTTTTACAACTGATATTTCTGTATATTTTATATAAAAATGCATACTTATTATTTATAAAGATGACATAGATTTATACAACCTGTTGTCAACCGGTAAAACAGAAAAAATGTTGTTAAAATCACGTGAATATGCTTATGAGCATGGAGAAAAAGCTGGCCGCCTTCTAGCACACCAACTTAAGGCCCAATCTGCTTCTCAACAAATCTCACAAATAAGGAAACCAAATGGGGATTTAACTACTGACCCGGGAGAAATTAATGAAACATTTACCTCATTTTATTCTAACCTGTATACATCAGAGGCGACCAATGATAGAACTGATATGGAACATTTCTTTTGCAATCTTGAAGCTCCTTCCATAAAGGTAACGGATAAGACAAAGACTGAACTCCCATTACAACTGTCTGAAATTATTAACGCAATATTGGCAATGCAAAGTGGTAAGACACCTGGCCCCGACGGCTACCCAATAGAATTTTTTAAAACTTTTTCTAAGAAACTATCCCCAATTCTACTTGAAATGTTTATAGAGTCTAGGTCCCGTGGGTCATTACCACAAACTCTCACTGAGGCATCGATTATTCTCCTGCTTAAGCCAGGTAAAGAGAATACAGAATGTGGCTCATATCGACCCATTTCCCTCCTAAACAGTGATGTGAAGATCCTAGCTAAAGCACTTGCCCTACGCCTAGAAACCACAATGACTGATGTGATCTCTGCTGACCAAACCGGTTTCATTCTAGGTCGACACTCATTTACAAATATCCGACGGCTTTTGAATATTATTCACTCCCCTGCGCCCAGTGAGGTACCTGAGGTGGTCATCTCACTAGACGCAGAGAAAGCTTTTGACAGGGTTGAGTGGGAATATTTATTCACGTGTTTAAAGAAATTTGGGTACGGTCCATATTTTATTTCATGGATTAAACTTCTTTACAGTTCACCCAAGGCCTCGGTGGTTACTAACGGCAGGCAATCACAGTACTTCACTCTGTCGAGAGCGACCCGTCAGGGATGTCCAATTAGTCCACTGTTATTTGCCTTGGCCATAGAGCCCTTATCCATCGCACTCAAATCATTACCATCTATAAGTGGAATTTTCAGAGGGGGAGATGAGCATAGACTAAGTTTATATGCCGATGATTTATTATTATTTGTTTCGGACCCTATTCTTAATGTACCTCATATCATCCAAGCCCTGTTAAGATTTGGTAAATTTTCCGGGTATAAACTGAACTTTAGTAAAAGTGAATGCTACCCTGTTAACAACTTGGCTCTTCAAATCCAGGATAATGTTTTACCGTTTACAATGTCTAGAAAAGGTTTTAAATATTTGGGCTTTAACATCACAAGAGATATGGACAACCTCTACCAGGAAAACTTTGCTCCTCTACTTGATAAAGTCAAACTAGATCTAAAGAAATGGAGAACACTCCACTTGTCCTTAGCAGGTAAAGTGAATTGCATCAAGATGTGTGCTCCCAAAATTCCTCTACCTGTTTCAATGTATCCCACTTTACCTTCCTAGGTCTTTCTTTAAAGGTATTGATAGCGCTTTTATTTCTTTTATTTGGAATGGCAAGAACCCTAGGGTACGTTTAGAGCTTCTACAGAGGCCTAAATTGCAGGGAGGCCTAGCTCTTCCTAATCTTCTCTACTACTACTGGGCTGCAAATGTTCAAAAAATAATGTTTTGGCTTCATACTCCGGATACGGACTGGTGCCAGTATGAAGCTACATCATGCATCTCAACATCTCTCACGGCTCTGGTCACTTCCAGTCTTCCCGTTTCTACTACCCAGTTCACAAACAACCCAATTGTCATCAACACTTTGAAGATCTGGTTTCAAATGAGACGGTTCTTTGATTTCAAACAAACTCTTAGCTTAAGCCCTATATGCAACAACCATATTTTCCCCCCAGCTAAATTAGATGCTACATTCTCTTTTTGGCGGAGACTAGGCATTTCTAAATTTAAAGATATGTACATAAATTGTGTATTTGCCAGCTTTAACTGCTTATCACAAAAATTTGGCCTTCCTCGATCTAGCCTGTTTCGATATTTTCAAGTACGCCACTTCCTTATGAGCCAGGACCCCAACTTTCCAAATGAATCTTCAGTGTCAGGCTTAGATGATCTGCTAGAATCCCCATTCAATTCGAAAAGGCTAATTTCTAGAATACATGATTGTATAGCATCTCTTAAAACCATAACCATCGCGAAGATAAGGGCGGACTGGGCGGATGAATTGGGGGAAGACATGGAAGATGACATGTGGAACTGTGCTTTACTAAGAGTGAATGACAGCACTTCTTGTGCAAAATTAAGTATAATACAATTTAAAGTTTTACACCGGTCTCACTTTTCCAAAGCAAAATTAGCAAAAATATATCCTGGTTCTGATGCTAGTTGTAACAGATGTCACCACTCCCCTGCCAATTTAACCCATATGTTCTGGTCATGCCCTGCTCTGGTCACTTACTGGTCTATGATTTTTAAAACATTATCTGATGCGCTCAATACTGATTTCCAACCAAATGCAGCAGCAGCTATATTTGGTATCACGGATCGTAGACATTCTATAGTAAGAAATAGTTATAAAAACATATTGGTCTTTGTGACTCTGCTTGCACGCAGAAGAATATTATTACATTGGGCATCAAAAACCCTCCCAAAGCGTCTTTGTGGATGTGTGACCTGATGCACTTTATACAATTAGAGAAAATTAAATACTCGCTTAGGGGGTCAAGGGACAAATTCTACTCCACCTGGGATCCGGTTTTGAAATACATAGGGAAACTCAAAACTATACCTGACACCCCATAGCAATATTTCTTGCATCAGGGCCCTATATCATGTATAGAGTACCGTATGTATGCATGATGCACTGTCTGTGTAATTACGATGTGGATTGATACCGGCATATCAGCCTATAATGTAGAGTGTCTGTGAATATGCATGTGAACAAGTACATGGTGACATTTGGCGCGACTAAGTATGATGACCTTGCTTACTGTTTTATTTATTTATTTTTACTGTATCTATTTTTCTATTCTCTTCTTTTTGTTAGTCTAAGTGTGTGTACTACATGTTCAAGTGGGTGGGGTGGGTGGGATACTGTTGTTTGTATGTGTATGTAAACAAAAACAACAAAACACCATGGAAATGTCTTCTAAAATGTATGCTCAGAATATGAATGTGTTCATAAACATTTCCAAATAAAAATAATTATAAAAAAAAAAGATGACATAGATTTAAAAGCATTTTTTTTTTGCTGCTCATTTACAACTGAAAATACGAGTGAAGTGTAGAATGAAATAGATGTCTTCTCATTTCCCCTGCAAGAGGCAGCCTCATCGTTGAAACAAAACGAATAAATTGGGCAGACCGGTGTAAAAATTGACCTAATCTCTATGACTTAAACGTCATTTTAAGTTTTTCCCTTCTCATGATATTTTCAGGCATTTAGCCTACTCATTGCATTCATTCATTAATAAAGAACCCCCTTTGAAGATTATTCTACGACGTTGCCCGGCAGTAGAAGATGGAATCGCGATTCAAACAGTACCATCTGCTAACTGAAAATATGCCCCCCAAAACGTAAATAAGCTTGACATTTATTTAGTGGAAAATCGCTCATTCATAAAAAGCTCACTGGTAGCGATCATTGTCAGTAACAACGCAAAATGCGATATAGCCCTGTGTGGAGAAGCTGCCCCGGTAAATTGTACTACTACGGCACAGTACTAGACTACTGCTGTGTTCGTCTTGGTAGCGATTGCGTTGGTTGAATTGGATTTAACGTTCCGTTGTACGGTTTAAGCTGAAATTAATTATTTTCATGAACAGATTGACAACGTTTAGGCTGTGGCAATGAAGTTCAGGTTAGTAGTTAGATAGACTTTTGATTTAAGTAAGGGGAGTGCCGAACATGTTCTGTCGCCGTTTGACTTCCTAAACAGCTGTGTAGATGTTTTTGTAGTGTGTCTCACGTAAGCTACAGCGTTGCAGTGAGCTACACTGGTTTGAAACCACAGGTAATGGTAATTTCACCAACAAATCGTTTACTAATGTCAGAATAAATCCTACAACAAAAATGTATATGTGAGGAATGTTTATTTTAACGATTGAAAACAGATAACGCTACATCATAGACCACTGTAGTATGTGTTGCCCGGGCAACACAGGCTAATGTCATGATGCTAATACTTCAGTGAAATAGTAGACTACTGTTTCCGAAAGTAGATGTACTTCCTTAATAATATCAGCTTATACTGTACATTACACATGACAATTGTGTGTCATATCACAAAGTAAAATGAGTAAATAGTTATCACCCTGGCCTTTCTGCAGCTGCCTTGCAGTAAAGCTATAGTTAGCCTAGCTATCCCCCAAGTTAACAGATGCGAAACGAATGTTCTGCCAAAGGTAGTCACGCGTGTTTTCGTGACGTTAGTGACGTAGTGACGTTAGTAACGTCAGTGACTGTGGCTAGCAAATTAGCCACCGTTAGCTTCACTTTTCGCCACAAAAACTTAACTTCAGCCTAAACCATGCAACGGAACGTAAATTCCAATAGAAGCAACTCAATCGCTACCAAGACGAACCTTTTGACACCTACTTTGTCTATGTAGGCCAAATATTGACTGAGTTTTAGGGGGGCAAAAAGAATAATAATAATAATAATATATATGTGAGAGAACAAAGGTTGTGCCCTTGCCGAAGGCAAAGCACACCCAATTCGATAATTAGCTGAGGAGAAAGACCTCGTGTGAGCCCCTTAACCCCCCCGCACACAAACACAAACACACACATACACACACAGCTTGTGATAGTGGTCAGTGATTGCATCATGAATCGTTCACAATAACAAATGTCCACTTCATTTAATTTCCATCTCCTTTTTAATTAGAAGAGTCATAATTACCCCACTATCTCCTCTGACCAGCTACCCTATCCTCTCCTCTTCTGCCCTCTCCCCCTCTGCCCTTCTCTTCTCTTTCCTCTCCCCCTCTGCCCTGCCCTGCCCTCCCTTCTCCCCCTCTGCCCTGCCCTCCCCTCTCCTCCTCTGCCTCCCTCCCCTCTCCTTTCCCCCTCTGCCTCCTCTCCCCCTCTGCCTCCCTCCTCTCTCCCTCTGCCCCTCTGCCTCCCTTCTCTCCCCCTCTGCCTCCCCTCCCCTCTCCCCCTCTGCCTCCCTCCCCTCTCCCTCTCTGCCTCCCGCTCTGCCTCCCCTCTCCGCCTCCCTCCCCTCTCCCTCTGCCCCTCTGCCTCCCCTCCCCTCTCCCCCTCTGCCTCCCCTCCCCTCTCCCCCTCTGCCTCCCTCCCCTCTCCTCTCTCCCTCTGCCCCTCTGCCTCCCCTCCCCTCTCCCCCTCTGCCTCCCTCCCCTCTCCTCTCTCCCTCTGCCCCTCTGCCTCCCCTCTCCCCTCTTTCCTCTCCCCTTCTTTCCTCTGCTCTCCCAGGTTGTTTGTGCTCCTTGCACACACACACTTGCACTGTAACGCAGGAGTATTGTTTTACTGACATCAATAATGAGACACACACACAGTCACAGACATAGGCGAGATCTTCCTAATTAGCAAATATACAGCATCAGCAGTCTTAAAGACATGTGAGAGAGAAGAGTTTGTGTAAGTGTGTGTGTGTGTGTGTATGTGTGCACTTGTCTGCTGGAAGGGCTGGTGTTGGGGTCATTTACATATAAATGAATGTCGCTGTTCGCACACTGCTAGCCCATCTACACAGACAAACAGACATAAAAACAGACAGATAGGCATGCAGGCAGTCAGATAGTAGTAGAGAAGGGGAGAGAGATTTAACCTTTTCATGTTCCTGTTAAATTTGCCTGAAAACGCCTAAACAGCATACCCAAAGTAAATTGGAAGCTGTTCTTGAACCATTTGGAGTACATGCATGTAAATGATCTCTTTTGAAAGCTGACACTCTGAAGTTATGTCCCCTGTTGTCAGGACCCCTGTCAGTCCTTCTAGTGTTGAGTAATAGAAGCTTGAACACAAGGAAAGTGAAAATTTCTATTTCCGCCTAGATTTTGTTTTGAAAACAGAGGCCTGAATAGGCCTAGAGGTGGTAGGTATTATCTGGAAGACTAAATTGGACCACAGGTTGAAGCCTTACCCAATTCAAATCAAAAGTCAAACATAATACCACAATATATTCATATTTGACACATGTTTTTATAAGAGTACATCCAGGAATTTTCTAAAAGGGTCTTTTGGAGACTCCAAAATGACCCTTTGTAACCAAGGTCAAGGTCAAAATAAAAAGGTATTATTTTTCATAATTGTTATCTCTGGCCCATCTCTGGTACTTAGAAATATCATATATAATAGCTAAATCCCTAATTAGTAATACTGAAACACAAAAACTGAAGCATGAACACATTGGAGTGCTTTATCTGATTCCAAGGATTGGCGCACAAAGAACACTGATTCTGTCAACCATATTGCGCAATCGACTGTTATTTTGAAGGCTCCACAGACGCATACAAATGAGGTATTGGCATTTTCAGCTAGCTGTCAGCTACAAGGCTAACGAGCTAATTTCAGAGCCAGTCGAAGCCAGTTCGAGAAATTTGTTTAGAACCAGTGTGGGGGGGGGGTGGGGGGGGGCGGGGGGCAGGACGCACAGACCTAGTTGGCTTTAGAGGGCTGTCAACGGGGCATGGAAGCTCCTATTGGGTCGAACAAGGTGTCAATCAAAAGGGGAGGGTTCAACGGACATTTTGAGGACCTTCATTTTGTAAATACTCCGTTGATAAATCGGAGAAAATAACACTTTTATGTGAACAAGTTGTTTCTTTCCGTCGGCTAACTTGCATAATGAAACAAAGGATAATGGCTATTCATGAACGTAAAACATTGTATTTTGGACGAATTACTTTACATGGTTAGATACTTTGAACCCTTGGGACTTACGCAGATCAAGTTTTGATGGCATGATTTGCACACCTGGACCTATTTGAACAACTTAGGGTGAGTACAACTTTTTCTTTGGCATTGTTGAAGGAATGTTCACCGGAAAAAGACGTTGACTTTGCTTGCTATTGCGACTTGATCTTGAATTGGTTTATTTCAATGGAAGCACAAGAATCGTAGCTTTCCAACGATGTATAACATGTGTAGCGTCTAAAAAATATATTTTTTAGAATTTAGTGCGTCGTAACTGAGGAAGGGGGAGGCAGCATTTTTGTCTCGCGGGCGAAACAGGAGCGTAAACAGGTTAAGAGAAGAGAGGAGGGGGGGGGGGGTGGGAGGACGAGGAATTACTTGGGATGATGGAGGGACAGAGATAGAAAGGAAGGACATAGAGAGGAAGGAAGGACAGAGAGAGGAAGGAAGGACAGAGAGAGGAAGGAAGGACATAGAGAGGAAGGAAGGACAGAGAGAGGAAGGAAGGACAGAGAGAGAAGCGAGGGACAGAGCTGATGGAGGGACAGAGAGAAAAAGGAAGGACATAGAGAGGAAGGAAGGACAGAGAGAGGAGCGAGGGACAGAGATGATGGAGGGACAGAGAGAGGAAGGAAGGACAGAGAGAGGAATGAAGGACAAAGAGAGGAAGGAAGGACAGAGAGAGGATGGAGGGACAGAGATGATGGAGGGACAGAGAGAGGAAGGAAGGACAAAAAGAGGAGCGAGGACAGAGAGAGGAGCGAGGACAGAGAGAGGAGCGAGGGACAGAGAGGATGGAGGGACAGAATAGAGGTTTGAAGGTTTGCATCATCCCAGATTCTACTGACAGGCTTCTAGTCCATCAATCCTTTCCTACCAACACTTCCAGTCCACCACACTTCCTGTCCTGAAACACTTCCTGTCCACCACACTTCCTGTCCTGAAACACTTCCTGTCCACCACACTTCCTGCCCTGAAACACTTCCTGTCCACCACACTTCCTGTCCTGAAACACTTCCTGTCCACCACACTTCCTGTCCACCACACTTCCTGTCCACCACACTTCCTGTCCTGAAACACTTCCTGTCCACCACACTTCCTGTCCACCACACTTCCTGTCCTGAAACACTTCCAGTCCACCACGTAAGGGAGGTGAGAGAGAGAAGAGAAGAGGAGTGGAGAAGAAAAGAAAGGGGGAGGAGATTCATAAGGAGTTGGGAGGGGAGAGGGGGACACTAACAGGGACCCAGAGTATGTCTGGGGCCTATCTACTTTATTAGCATGAATAAATCATTAGACCAAGTGTTGGGAGGGGGGGGGGGGGGGTCAGGGAAAGGGCAGTGGGGTGTGTGTGTGTATGAGCGCGCCCCAGTGCCGGCTGACTACCTTACCATATATCAATGTTGACTGTAAAATGTAAAATACATCTTTAAATTTAATACTGACTTATGAATAAATGCATGCTTACAAATGTCCTTAAATGGAGGCTTAGAAGAGGAGGGGAGGAGAGGAGAGGAGGAGAGGGCACCGACTGACTGATCAAGCTGGGATTTCAAGTGACAGAACATGTGTGTGTTGTGTCTATATAAATGTGTGTGTGTGTTATGTCTATATATATATATATATGTGTGTGTGTTGTGTCTATATATATATACAGTATGTGTGTGTGTTGTTTATATATGTGTGTGTGTTTGTTTGATGTTTGGGGTTGCTGTGCTGGGAGAGCAGATGGTCCCTAACCCTGACCAGGCTGGTGTCCCTCATATGCTGTACCTCTCTCTCATCGCACTGTCCTCTCCCCTCCCCTCTTCTCCCCTCTCCTCTTCTCCTCTACTCCCTCCTCTCCTCCCCTCCCCCCTCCCCTCCTCCCTCTCATCCCACTGTCCTCTCCCCTCCTCCTCTCCCCTCTCCCCTCTTCTCCTCTACTCCCCTCCCCTCCTCCCTCTCATCCCACTGTCCTCTCCCCTCCCCTCCTCTCCTCCACTCCCCTCTCTCCCCTCCCCTCCTCCCCTCCCCCCCTCCCCTCCTCCCTCTCATCCCACTGTCCTCTTCCCTCCCCTCCTCCTCTCCCCTCCCCTCCTCCTCTCCCCTCTCCCCCTCTCCCCTCCTCTCTCCCATCTTCTCCTCTCCTCCCCTCCCCCCTCCCCTCCCCTCCTCCCTCTCATCCCACTGTCCTCTCCCCCCCTCCCCTCCTCCTCTCTTCTCTCCCCTCCTCCCTCCCCTCTTCTCCTCTACTCCCACCCCTCTTCTCCTCTCCTCCCCTCTCCCCTCCCCCCTGCCCTCCCCCTCTCCCTCTCCCTCTCATCCCACTGTCCTCTCCTCACTTCTACTCTCTCCTCTCCCCTCTCCTCCTCTCCCCATCCATCCTCTCCTCCTCTCATTTTCTCTCCAGCCTTCTTTTCTCCTCTCCTCCTTTTCTCTTCTCCCCTACTCTGCTCTGCTCCTCCCCCCAGCCCATTCCTCAAGGCCAGCATTGATCTTCCTTATTCTGTGGTATTCTCTTTTATTATACCCGTTTTTCTCTTTATCTAACATGTCTGTGTCTGTCTGTCTCTCTCTCTCTCTCTCTCTCTCTCTCTCTCTCTCTCTCTCTCTCTCTCTCTCTCTCTCTCTCTCTCTCTCTGTGCGTCTAACCTGTCTGTCTCTTTTCTAGATGACTCGTCCAATCCAGGTGAAGCCTGCCGACAGTGAGAGTCGTGGAGGTAGAGATCTTCTCCCTCATTTATTCATCTTTCTCTCCTCCCTTCTCTTTCTCTCCCCACTATCTCTCCCCTTGCTCTATCTCTTCATTTACTCCCTCTTTCCCTCTCTCTCACATATACAGACATTCACATATGTACGCATGAACAGAAACACACATGCACAGACCTTCAACCGGGATACATGTCACACACACACGTGAACGAACACACACACGTGAACACACACACGTGAACACACACACGTGAACACACACATGTAAACACACGCACATTTCAAACACAAACCCTGTTGTAGGTGGAGCAGCAAAGATCACTGTTGAACACAGAATATCAAGGTCAGGAATCATGTTGAGTTTAACGGAAGGAAGGAGGAGGAGGGAAGGGGGAGATAGGGGAAGAGGAGGGGGAAAGAGCTGAATGTATGTCCCCTCTCTCCTCTCTGTATGTCCCCCCTCTCTCCTCTCTGTATGTCCCCTCTCTCCTCTCTGTATGTCCCCCCCTCTCCTCTCTGTATGTCCCCCCTCTCTCCTCTCTGTATGTCCCCTCTCTCCTCTCTGTATGTCCCCTCTCTCCTCTCTGTATGTCCCCTCTCTCCTCTCTGTATGTCCCCCCTCTCTCCTCTCTGTATGTCCCCCCTCTCTCCTCTCTGTATGTCCCCCCCCTCTCCTCTCTGTATGTCCCCCCCCTCTCCTCTCTGTATGTCCCCCCCCTCTCCTCTCTGTATGTCCCCTCTCTCCTCTCTGTATGTCCCCTCTCTCCTCTCTGTATGTCCCCTCTCTCCTCTCTGTATGTCCCCCCTCTCTCCTCTCTGTATGTCCCCCCTCTCTCCTCTCTGTATGTCCCCCCCCTCTCCTCTCTGTATGTCCCCCCCCTCTCCTCTCTGTATGTCCCCCCCCTCTCTTCTCTGTATGTCCCCTCTCTCCTCTCTGTATGTCCCCTCTCTCCTCTCTGTATGTCCCCCCCCTCTCCTCTCTGTATGTCCCCCCCCTCTCCTCTCTGTATGTCCCCCCTCTCTCCTCTCTGTATGTCCCCCCCCTCTCCTCTCTGTATGTCCCCTCTCTCCTCTCTGTATGTCCCCTCTCTCCTCTCTGTATGTCCCCTCTCTCCTCTCTGTATGTCCCCCCCCTCTCCTCTCTGTATGTCCCCCCCCTCTCCTCTCTGTATGTCCCCCCCCTCTCCTCTCTGTATGTCCCCTCTCTCCTCTCTGTATGTCCCCCCCCTCTCCTCTCTGTATGTCCCCCCTCTCTCCTCTCTGTATGTCCCCCCTCTCTCCTCTCTGTATGTCCCCTCTCTCCTCTCTGTATGTCCCCTCTCTCCTCTCTGTATGTCCCCTCTCTCCTCTCTGTATGTCCCCCCTTTCTCCTCTCTGTATGTCCCCCCTCTCTCCTCTCTGTATGTCCCCCCTCTCTCCTCTCTGTATGTCCCCCCTCTCTCCTCTCTGTATGTCCCCCCTCTCTCCTCTCTGTATGTCCCCTCTCTCCTCTCTGTATGTCCCCCCTCTCTCCTCTCTGTATGTCCCCCCTCTCTCCTCTCTGTATGTCCCCCCTCTCCTCTCTGTATGTCCCCTCTCTCCTCTCTGTATGTCCCCCCCTCTCCTCTCTGTATGTCCCCCCTCTCTCCTCTCTGTATGTCCCCCCTTTCTCCTCTCTGTATGTCCCCCCTCTCTCCTCTCTGTATGCCCCCCCCCTCTCCTCTCTGTATGTCCCCTCTCTCTCCTCTCTGTATGTCCCCCCTCTCTCCTCTCTGTATGTCCCCCCTCTCTCCTCTCTGTATGTCCCCCCTCTCTCCTCTCTGTATGTCCCCTCTCTCCTCTCTGTATGTCCCCCCTCTCTCCTCTCTGTATGTCCCCTCTCTCCTCTCTGTATGTCCCCCCTTTCTCCTCTCTGTATGTCCCCTCTCTCCTCTCTGTATGTCCCCCCTCTCTCCTCTCTGTATGTCCCCTCTCTCCTCTCTGTATGTCCCCCCTCTCTCCTCTCTGTATGTCCCCCCTCTCTCCTCTCTGTATGTCTCCTCTCTCCATGTCCCTTCTCCCTCTCATTATTTCTGTTTCTCCCTCTTTATTTCTCTCTTTCTCTGTAAAAGCCACACAATGCAGTTACCAATCTCACTCATGTGCACAGACATACCTTAGCCACACACACCAGAGATGGCAAAAGTACACACATCCTTTACTCAAGTAGATACTCATGTTTAAAATACTCTGGTAAAGGTTTAAGTACTGACTACACTTTTTCACTGTGGTTAAAGTAAAAAGTAGCCATTACTACTACCTGTTGGACATCACATCATATTAACATACAAAAAGACACTATAGACATGTAGCGCATTTGCCGGGAATCCTCTTTGACGCCGACAATTTCTAACATCTCCCTCATTCATATATGGCCATGGGTGATCAGGAATGTCTCTATTCTCAGACATATTGACATGGTTAACTCCCTCTGTTTCCTTATTCTCTTCCTCCTCTTATTTTCAGTTAAACAAGACTAATAATATGCTGGATGAGTAGTTGTTGTCAAATTGACCATCTCACTGACAAGGACTTTCCCTGGAGTTCTATTCTGCACAGTTCTGCTCTCTTCTATTCTGCTGCTTCTCTTCTATTCTCTTCTATTCTGCCCAGTCAGATTCAGTTCTACTCTGTTCATTTCAACCAGTGTGTTTGTGTATGGTTTCAGAAGACAGGAAGTTGTTTGTGGGAATGCTCAACAAGCAGCAGTCGGAGGAGGATGTGTATCACCTGTTTGAGCCGTACGGAGTCATTGAGGAGTGCACCGTCCTCAGGGGTCCTGATGGAAACAGCAAAGGTAGGAACCAAACATCCACACTTCCTGTTCTGATGGGTGGGGGAGTTAGGGGGGTGAGGATGAGGGGGTGGGTTAGCTCAACTCAGGAAGCTAGCTTAGCCCACACACAGTGCTGCTATACTGTCGTCCTTCCAGTATACACATGCATGCATAAACACACTCAAACACTTCATTTTACTGTATTTAATGAAAGAGTCCTGTCTCTGTGTGTGTGTGTGTGTGTGTATGTCCAGGCTGTGCCTTTGTAAAGTTCTCTACACATGCAGAAGCCCAGTCTGCAATCAGTGCTCTGCACGGCAGCCAGACCTCACCAGTAAGTTCCTCCATCTCCCTCACACACACACACACACACACACACACACGTAAATACCCTACCCAGGCCTCGCCAGTAACACTTATGCACCAGTACCTGGTGAACTGCTGGGCTGGTGAAATAATGCTTAGGGCTGTAACATACTTCCCCCTCTCCCCCTGCCTCTCTCCCTCCTCTCATCCCTGCTCTCCTCCCTCCTTACCTCCCCTCTCCCCCTGCCTCTCATCCCTGCTCTCCTCCCTCCTTACCTCCCCTCTCCCCCTGCCTCTCATCCCTGCTCTCCTCCCTCCTTACCTCCCCTCTCCCTCTGCCTCTCATCCCTGCTCTCCTCCCTCCTCACCTCCCCTCTCCCCCTGCCTCCTCTCATCCCTGCTCTCCTCCCTCCTTACCTCCCCTCTCCCCCTGCCTCCTCTCATCCCTGCTCTCCTCCCTCCTTACCTCCCCTCTCCCTCTGCCTCTCATCCCTGCTCTCCTCCCTCCTCACCTCCCCTCTCCCCCTGCCTCCTCTCATCCCTGCTCTCCTCCCTCCTTACCTCCCCTCTCCCTCTGCCTCTCATCCCTGCTCTCCTCCCTCCTCACTTCCCCTCTCCCCCTGCCTCTCATCCCTGCTCTCCTCCCTCCTCACCTCCCCTCTCCCTCTGCCTCTCATCCCTGATCTCCTCCCTCCTCACCTCCCCTCTCCCCCTGCCTCCTCTCATCCCTGCTCTCCTCCCTCCTTACCTCCCCTCTCCCCCTGCCTCTCATCCCTGCTCTCCTCCCTCCTTACCTCCCCTCTCCCCCTGCCTCCTCTCATCCCTGCTCTCCTCCCTCCTTACCTCCCCTCTCCCCTTCCCTGCCTCCTCTCCTCCCAGACCGCCTCCAGGGATATTAACCAATAGACTTGTTTACTTCACCTTTCACCAAACTGCCTCCTGCATTATTCATCTGCATGTGAGCAGGAGGGAGCAGGGATGAGCGAGAGGAAGAGAGGGAGGGGGGAGGGTTAGAGAGAAAGGCGAAGAGAGGGAGAAAGAGGGAAAGAGAAAAGTAGGAAGATAGAGTTCATCCCCTCTTGGTAGATTATTTGATTATAGAAATCGGATCAACATGTGACATTCTGAGTTGTGAGGGTTGTACCTGATGATGGTTCTATATATAAGGAAAGGAGTTTTTTACTACGATGATACTATTTAGTGTTGCAGCATACCCCCCTCCCACAAAAAACACACACTAATACTCTACTGACTCACACTACACATGAACCTCAGGACCACTCTTTTAACCTAACCCAATAACACAAAGCTGTTATTACCGGTTGTGCAGTAATTCACTTCCTGTGTCCCAGTTCTGTTTCCAAATGACTGGTGATGTTACACAACTTTACTATACTCAAACACAGTGTAACACACCACAACACACGGTAACACAATGTAACATACTTTGACATACGGTAACATACAGCAACATACTGTAACATACTATAACATTCTTTATACCTTGGTCTGGGTGAATACTCGATTCTGATTGGCTGCAGGGGTGTCCATTATCAGGTGATAATGTACACCTACTAAGTAGTTCCAGCAAAACTGTCTGTTCATTCTGTACCATGTAACATGTACCGTATCAGAGAGGTGAAGTGTGCGTCCGTCTCTCCTCAGTGCTGAGTCTCTCCTCCCTCAGGGCTGCGAGTCTCTCCTCCCTCAGGGCTGCGAGTCTCTCCTCCCTCAGGGCTGTGAGTCTCTCCTCCCTCAGGGCTGTGAGTCTCTCCTCCCTCAGGGCTGTGAGTCTCTCCTCCCTCAGTGCTGAGTCTCTCCTCCCTCAGGGCTGTGAGTCTCTCCTCCCTCAGGGCTGTGAGTCTCTCCTCCCTCAGGGCTCCTCGTCCAGCTTGGTGGTGAAGTTTGCCGACACGGACAAGGAGCGCACCGTCCGGCGCATGCAGCAGATCGTTGGACAGTTTGGGATCTTCAACCCTGCTGTTGCCCTGCCCTTCACCTCCTATAGCAGCTACGCACATGCGGTGTGTACACACACACTGGACACACACTATACATGTACATACAACCAAACACAAAGAAACTCACACACACACACCTCCTCTCCTCTCACTCAGTCCAGGGCAGATTAGATAGACAGAAAATTGGGAAAAGATGGAAAGGTGATGAGAGGAAAGAGGAGAAAAAACGAATCCAGTCAACTCTAATAATAAGAGCCATCATGCTGTCTTTATACATGTTGTCTATCTGTGTACAATGAGATTAGATCAGAGCCTGGATATGTCTGGGTGTCACTACACAACGTTGATCTGGAGGGAGGAAGACAGAGAGAGAGGGGAGAAAGAGAGATAAGAAGAGACAGAGGGAGGTTAAACATTATGTTATGAATGAAGGTGCGTGGGTGGGAGAGGCGGGAGGGCAGGGGGGAGGGGAGAGAAGAGATGGAAGCCAACACAGAAAACATCGCCCCCTGCAGGTGATATTACTAACAACCACAGCTGACAAAGGGCAACCTTGGAAAAATTGTGATAAAGAGATTATCGTCTTCAGGTGTCTGGAGAGTAATACTAATAGGCGGCACCTTTTAAACCCTCCCCTCTTCCCTCTCTTTCTCTCTTCCCTTTTCTCCCTCTCTCCCTCCTCTCTCTTCCTCTCCTCCTCGCTCCCTCCTCCTCTTCCTCCTCTCTTCCTTCCAGCTGATGCAGCAGCAGACAGCCGTCATGACAGGGGGGCAGGGGGGGCATCTGGCCCCCTGCATCTCCTTCCCCACCACCCAGCTCCACCACATGGGGGCGCTCAGCCTCAACGGACTCCAGCACACGTCTCTGGGGGCGGCTGCAGACTTCCACCAGGCCCTGGGTGAGCACCGCATGCGTGTGTGTGTGATGACACACTAATGAGTTCAGGGATCAGGGTTCAGGGGTTGTTTGAAAGTAGTGCGGGTCCTAACCCTCCCCTCCCCTCCAGGCCTCAGCTCTCCTCCAGCCAGTCTCTCTAGCTCTGGTCCCAGCCTGGTGAGTCCCCTGGTGAACGGCTTCGCCCCCCTGGCCGGCCTGCCCACTGCCCCCCCCTCCCTGGAGCCTTTGTACACCAATGGCCTCCCCCCGTACTCCACCCACAGCCCCGCCCCTGACAGCCTGCAGCCGGCCTACACCGGGGTGCAGCAGTACACAGGTATGCACGTAGACACACACAAATACACGCACACACAAATACACACACACTTGATGCATGCTTGATATATTTCCCTCTCTCCCCTTCTCCCCTCCAGCGATCTACCCCTCCCCCAGCCTCCCCCCTCAGGCACTGCAGCACCAGCAGAGAGAAGGTGAGGGTGAGATGGCTTTATATATACTATATACACTCATATATATGGCATATATGAGCATATATATATTTATAATCACAAAAATCGATTTTTGGTAATTTAGCTTAATTTAGCAAAGTAAATTTATTCTGAGAAACAAATCATCTCTCATCAAGAATGTGTGTGTGTATCTGTGGTGTGTGTGTATCTGTGGTGTGTGTGTGTCTGTGGCGTGTGTGTGTGTATCTGTGGTATGTGTGTGTATCTGTGGTGTGTGTGTGTGTGTATCTGTGGTGTGTATCTGTGGTGTGTGTGTCTGTGGTGTGTGTGGGTGTATCTATGGTGTGTGTGACTGTATCTGTGGTGTTGGTGTGTGTGTGTATCTATGGTGTGTGTGTGTGTGTGCGCTGCAGGACCAGAGGGTTGTAACCTCTTCATCTACCACCTGCCTCAGGAGTTCGGGGACAGCGAGCTCCTGCAGATGTTTCTCCCTTTCGGCAGCATCATCTCCTCCAAGGTGTTCATGGACCGCGCCACCAACCAGAGCAAGTGCTTCGGTGAGCCCTACACACACACACACACACACGAGAGAGAGGAGAGAAAAGGTAGAGAGAGGCTTATATTAGCACTGTGAATAGTTTCAGCAGCAGCAGACAGGACTTGTGGTTATTATGGAATGTGCTGTGTTCCAGGGTTTGTTAGTTTCGACAACCCATCCAGCGCCCAGGCTGCCATCCAGGCCATGAACGGCTTCCAGATCGGTATGAAGAGATTGAAGGTGCAGCTCAAGAGGCCCAAGGATGCCAGCAGGCCGTACTGACCAGGTGAGACCCACACCAGGTGAGACCAGCTCTGTCTGACCAGGTGAGACCCACACCAGGTGGGTCTACCTGGTCCTGAGAAGGGTCTTGCACAGTAGCTAGAAAAACCTGGTAAGTACAGAGATATGTTCTAATTATGTACAACTGACTGTAATTTACCCTGGAAAGCAGGTTACTGGAGAGAGACAGAGGGAGGTAGAAAGAGACAGAGGGAGGTAGAGAGACAGAGGGAGGTAGAGAGAGAGAGAGAGAGAGAGAGAGAGAGAGAGAGAGAGAGAGAGAGAGAGAGAGAGAGAGAGAGAGTGTGTGTGTGTGTGAATGTGTTTCACTTCTCTTCAGGAGTAAGGTCTGTAATTGGCTGGTCTCTCTCTTCCAGGTCTGTAATTGGCTGGTCTCTCTTAGGGGGAGGATATCTCACAGGAGTTCAGCTTTTTATTTCTTTTGAAAAAGAAAATATGTTTGAAGAAAACAAAAACATCAATACAAAAAGTATTTCCGAAGACATATCAGCATTTACTTATGAAGACGCGGGTTATCTTGGCGACAGATGGAGCAACGGGGTGGTTGCCACGACAACGTACACGCAGATGACGCAGCAAGAGGCAGGTCAAGATGAGAACAGCGTTAGGGTCAGCCCTGACAGAACAGCGTTAGGGTCAGCCCTGACAGAACAGTTAGGGTCAGCCCTGACAGAACAGCGTTAGGGTCAGCCCTGACAGAACTGTTAGGGTCAGCCCTGACAGAACTGTTAGTTAAGCAACAAACTAACTAAAAAAGCAGCAACAACATATAGATTTCTATATACGTATTATACACACACACACATATACACACAGTCACACATATGGAGGAGTTAGCAGCTGTCACCACTGGACTAATGAGGGTCGACACTTGAAGATCAAACTCCTCCTTCCCTCTCTTCCTCTCTCCTCTCCTCCTTCCCTCTCTTCCTCTCCCCTCCTTCCCTCTCTTCCTCTCCCCTCCTTCCCTCTCTTCCTTCCCTCTCTTCCTCTCCTCCTTCCCTCTCTTCCTCCTTCCCTCTCTTCCTCTCTCCTCCTTCCCTCTCCTGCTCTCTCCTCCTTCCCTCTCTTCCTCTCCCCTCCTTCCATCTTTTCCTCCTTCCCTCTCTTCCTCCTTCCCTCTCTTCCTCTCTCCTCCTTCCCTCACTTCCTCTCTCCTCCTTCCCTCTCTCCTCCTTCCCTCTCTTCCTCTCTCCTCCTTCCCTCTCTTCCTCCTTCCCTCTCTTCCTCTCCCCTCCTTCCCTCTCTTCCTCTCTCCTCCTTCCCTCTCTTCCTCTCCTCCTTCCCTCTCTTCCTCCTTCCCTCTCTTCCTCCCCTCTCCTGCTCTCTCCTCCTTCCCTCTCTTCCTCTCCCCTCCTTCGCTCTCTTCCTCCTTCCCTCTCTTCCTCCTTCCCTCTCTCCTCCTTCCCTCTCTTCCTCTCTCCTCCTTCCCTCTCTCCTCCTTCCCTCTTTTCCCCTCTCCTCCTTCCCTCTTTCCCTCTCTTCCTCTCTCCTCCTTCCTCTCTCCTCCTTCCCTCTCTTCCTCTCTCCTCCTTCCCTCTCTCCTCCTTCCGTCTCTTCCTCTCTCCTCCTCTCCTCCCCTTCTATCCAAATCCATCTTCTTTAGACCAGAGAGGTTACCATTAGCAACAGAATAAGGGACCAAAGAACTAAACATGTGTATTGTTCTCAGCAGTGATAGAGGCTGACCCCTAACCCCGGTCCCTGACCCAACCCTGACCCTGACATACTGATGATACTAATACCACTAAATATTTATTATAAAGTTTAAACTTAAAAGGAAACACTAACTTCAGGTTGAAAGAGGAAAACAATGGGTTTTGTTCCTTTTACATTTATAGCTACTGCCAGGTTTAATATATTTAAACAAATAGAGAGAAAAAAATATATATTTTAAAAAGCTATTCTATTTTAGTGGTGTAGAATGTGGGGTTTAGACCTGGTTTGGGGCATGCTCAGATCATTCACAACATACCATCTGGAACATTCCATCCACATCACATGACATCTGCTCAGTTGCTAGGCGCCCACAGCAGCGAGGGGGCTCCACACGGTTGGTTTCCACGACTAACATGTCCTCCTTTCTGGGGTTGGAATCCTTACTGCCTTTCCTTACTGCCTTTCCTTGGACAAAAACAGGAGAGAAGAGGAGGTAGGAGAGAGGATGTTGTTGAGAAGGAGAGGGTGAGAGAGGAGGAGAACCCTCCTCGGAACCCTCCACCCACCTGTTCTAGAACCCTCCTTTTCTAGAACCTTTCCCTCCACCCACTGGAAATGTACAGCATCTAAATTATTCAAATCAAATTAAACGTGGCCTTTAAAACAGCGTAGGTCGAGTGCCAATTAAACGTGGCAACTTTGTGTTTATGCAGACGTGTCAGGAATAAAATGAGCCAGAGATGAGGTGTTGTGACGAGAGCAGAACCCTAACCAGAACCAGCTCCACAACAGAACCAGCCCCACGGTAGAACCAGGGCTACGGTAGAACCAGGGCCACGGTAGAACCAGCAGAACCAGCCCCACAGTAGAACCAGGGCCACGGTAGAACCAGCAGAACCAGCCCCACAGTAGAACCAGGGCCACAGTAGAACCAGGCCCACGATAGAACCAGGGCCACGGTAAAACCAGGCCCACGGTAGAACCCGGGCCACAGTAGGCTGGTGAGGAGGGGGGTGGGGGTGAGGAGGGTTTGAGTCCCTAACCCTTAACACTCCCAATGATGTTATCACACTGCCATTATTTAACCAACTTCCCGTTTGTCATCATTATTCAGCCATCGCCGCAATCATACTTTTCTGAGCATGCCCAATAGAGAGCCCGCGGTTAAAGGTTGGTAATGGTAATACTCGTATTAATGATTCTTTAACTATGGTTTGAATGCTGAGGATAGTATCTTATTATAAATTTGAAGTCTGTATGTAGAAGCACAGAAACTTTCTAGGGGGTTACTAGGGAGGGGGTTTGCATTTTAAAGATGTTAAACTTCTGGTTTCTCAGCACAATGCAACAAAAATATATGAGAAAATATACTGAATCTGTTATGTTGACTTGACTTGCACTGAGGCAAAGCTGTCTTCAAAAACTGGAGGATAAACGCTGTTTACAGTTCCTTCTGAAAGGGGAGTGCGCCCTCTGCCTGTGTGGCAGTGTCATAAAAGCATGGTACACTGAATAGCGAACAGAACCTTTTTTATATATATATAAAAAATAAAAATAAAAGTTCTGTCATAGTCTGAGAAACCAAACAGTGATTCCTGTTGACGTTTCTTGAAAACTTGCTGCTTAGATCATTTCATACTCATTATTAAAAGGATTGTTTTATAATTATTTATTTGATCAAGTAATTACTTGATGTCAATGGTATATATTTATGTAATAATTTATTTGCGTATTAAGCCAATTATTTATCTAATTTAATCAGTTATTTTATTTCATAGTTATGTTAAGGTATTTATCAAACAGAAATGCTTGTTGGGGCTTTTCTCTTTATCTCCTTTTTTTCAATTTTACAATAAAAATACAAACTGGTTGACTGGTCCTTATCAGACTGAATGACTGGATAGTCTGGAGAGAGGAGAGAAAACAGAAAGTGAGATGAAGAGGGGAGGGACAGAAAGTCGAACGACGGTGATGATGTGAGGTCAGAGTACAGCAAGGCAGTTCATCTTTATTACCATCTGTTTATGATGCCCTCACGCATACCCTGCTCTGAGATACAACACATGAACCTCATACCCTGCTCTGAGATACAACACGAACCTCATACCCTGCTCTGAGAGATAACACATGAACCTCATACCCTGCTCTGAGATACAACACATGAACCTCATACTCTGCTCTGACATACAACACATGAACCTCATACCCTGCTCAGAGAAAACCTTATCTTGTCTGATGGGGGGGGGGGGGGGGTACAGCTTGCTGACCTCCAGGCTGGGTGCTCCGCAGAAGAGGGCACCCTTCAGTAAAAGTTTAGGGGAGATTGTCTCGACTTTACACTCCGGTCTGTATGAGGTGCTCTGTACCTGCATCCATCCCTTCTCTATCTTACCAAGAGCTGGATTTTTATGCAATTAATTCCCATCACTGCTGGAGATTCATCCTGTCATTAGGACAGGCTTAGGTTAGGGTTAGTTTACCAGGGATGGAGGGACGAGAGGAGGATGAGAAGAGAGAAGAGTTCAGCAGTAAAACTAAGAAAACACAAAACAAACACCTAACATCAACCCAACACTTTTTTTTATTATGTAAAATGAATGATTGTAATAAAATGTAAAACACATATTAGTTCACTTTCAATAAAAGTATTCAACAATATCTAACTAAATCACAACAAATGTGTAAAACATTACAGTTAAAACATGTACACCATATAAAACACTTATATACAATCTTTCAATATATTATAATATAGAGATTTTGTTTGTTTACCTTGAAAGATAGGAAGGCAAAGGGTACACACACTAACACACCTCACAGTCAGTCTGAGTGAAGAGGGTTAGGGTTAGATGAGGTCACTAACACACCTCACAGTCAGTCTGAGTGAAGAGGGTTAGGGTTAGATGAGGTCACTAACACACCTCACAGTCAGTCTGAGTGAAGAGGGTTAGGGTTAGATGGGTTAGATGAGGTCAGAGCAGCTTGATAAGGGAGTTTTGTCTTTGGGAGGATTTTGATCTTAATCTGGGAATGACTGACAATCACCCTCCACACACACACACCCTGGTGAGTACTGACCCTCCACACACACACACCCTGGTGAGTACTGACCCTCCACACACACACACTCTGGTGAGTACTGACCCTCCACACACACACCCTGGTGAGTACTGACCCTCCACACACACACACACACACACACACACACACCCTGGTGAGTACTGAACCTCCACACACACACACCCTGGTGAGTACTGAACCTCCACACACACACACCCTGGTGAGTACTGACCCTCCACACACACACACACACGTAAGTACTGACCCTCCACACACACACAGACACCCTGGCACAAAGGGGAAGCATGTACCTGACATGGTGAGGTATACTGTAGTATATACCTTTTATCAGGCCTCTAAACCTGCATCAGAAAGGTATCTCTCCAGGAGCAGGTTTGGAGTGTAACCCTACAGGAGCAAGGTTTGACAGATATGAAGGTATATGACACAGTACTTCCAAGGACTGTTACTCAGAGTGGTCCTGAGTACCATGTCCTGTACCTCAGATTTTACGGACAGGGGTACCATGTCCTGTACCTTGTCTTTACATTCAGTTATTGAATACTGTGAATAAGAAACACAGTTTTCTGTAAATATGATGAGATAACAATGGAGTGGACCACACATCTGTTCCAAAACCATGAGCCACCTGGGTGTCTGGGCCAGTGCAGACCATAATAATCAGGCACCAGGACTTGTTATTTACAAAAATCAATTTTGATGAACCCGCCTTCAATCAGAGCAGAGTTAAACAGTCATTTGGGGATTTTCACATTTCAGAGTCTGTTAGTGCTGATCCAATGTACAGGTGTGTAGACGAGTGTGTGTGTGTGTGTACGCTGGGTCCTTCAGATTGTTTAGGGAGTGAAAGACAGGAGTCTCTCCTCCTCCTCCTCCTCCTCACACCAGCAGCAGGCCCAGCAGCAGGCCCAGCAGCAGCAGCAGAGTGTGTGTGGTGGGGAGGGATGCTCCCCTGCTGTGCAGGCGAGGAGTCCTGGGGGGACTAGGGGCAGAGCTCTGCCTGAGTCTGGAAGGGGGCAAGGCCTTCAGATCCTGCAGCGCCCCGAACGCGGCCAGACAGAAGGCCGGGTCCCCGGTGGTCAGCAGGTCAAACACACACGACTGGAAATACACATCCTCCACCTGCAGTGTCTCCCGGCAACGAGCCGTGGCCTGCTCCACCGAGTAGACCTGGGGGGGCGGGGCCCTGGGGGGCAGGGCCCTGGGGGGCGGGGCAGGCCCCAGCGTGTGCTGTGTGATCAGCTGGCTGCGAGGACAGCCATGGAGACAGAGCTGCAGGCCCACCTCCTCCGGCCCCAGCATGTCCTCGGGGACCCGGATGGCGAAAGTCAGGTAGAGCCCCACACGGCGCACGATGATGGAGGCGCCCAGGTAGCGTGCCTGGATGTGGACATGGCGCCCAGCCGGGCCGGGCCGGTCCAGGATCAGCAGGCTGGACGCCTCGTCCCCCCCACTGCTGCTGCTGCCGTCCTGGAAGGCCGAGGGCAAGTCCTCGGTTGTGGCCTGGTACACCTTCTGATCCGTGCAGCCCTGGAACGACTTGAAGATCACCGTTATCTGAGGAGGGAGGGGAGACCACAAGATGAATCATGAGGAGAGAAAGAATGTAATGCCCAAAACCACCACAGGGTGTCACCCCAGCATCACACTTCCAACACTGAGGTCTTTCTGCAGCTTGGGTGGTTAAACAGAGCATGACTAATGACTCTCTTACTGTGATAAGACAACTAACAAACTGTATATAAAGAGACCATACTTGGTTTAACTGATGTTGACACAACCATCTCACATCAGCACGCATCCAAGCTTATCTCCCACAGAGCATCCAGACTAGCTACAGTATAGCTTCCATCTACTGCAGAGCATCCAGACTAGCTACAGTATAGCTTCCATCTCCTACAGAGCATCCAGACTAGCTACAGTATAGCTTCCATCTACTGCAGAGTATCCAGACTAGCTACAGTATAGCTTCTATCTCCTACAGAGCATCCAGACTAGCTACAGTATAGCTTCTATCTCCTACAGAGCATCCAGACTAGCTACAGTATAGCTTCCATCTACTGCAGAGCATCCAGACCATCTACAGTATAGCTTCCATCTCCCACAGAGCATCCAGACTAGCTACAGTATAGCTTCTATCTCCCACAGAGCATCCAGACTAGCTACAGTATAGCTTCCATCTCCCACAGAGCATCCAGACCATCTACAGTATAGCTTCCATCTCCCACAGAGCATCCAGACTAGCTACAGTATATTCATAGATTTCATGTGACGTCACACAGTGGTCGCGGCACCATCTTTAGGACTGAATTGCTCTGAGTTCAGATTTCTCTCCCAATGATTTCTTAGATTTCTTTGACCAAAAAATCTATGCAATAAGGGACAAACTACAGACTAGTCCTGGAGGAGTGGCCATCAACACGGAACTTTCCCCTATACCAAGCATGCTGCATGTTGAGGCTCTCACTCACTTTAACCCTATTTCTATGGAAGCGTTCATCGAGCTGATAGACTCCTCGAAACCCACTAGCTGCCTTCTCGATCCCCTCCCTGCTAAACTCTGTAGGGAACTTCTCCCTATTATTGGACCACCCATGCTTAGTATTATTAATGAATCTATTGTAATTGGCCAAGTCCCCAACGATTTCAAACAAGCTATTATTAAGCCCCTTCTTAAAAAAACAAACCTGGATCCAGGTTGTCTTAGCAACTACAGGCCAATTTCAAATTTGCCATTTCTTTCCAAAATTTTAGAAAAGGCTGTGGCACAACAGCTTACTGAGCACCTCTCCTCAAATCAGCTTTATGAACCTCTCCAGTCTGGATTTCGTCTCCACCACAGCACTGAAACTGCATTAGCCAAGGTAGTCAATGATCTACTGTTAGCCTCTGACGCGGGTTCTATCTCTGTCCTGGTTCTTCTAGACCTAAGTGCAGCTTTTGACACGGTGGATCATGAGATTATCTTGGAACGTATGGAGAACTATGTTGGGATTTCTGGTACGTCACTTCAGTGGTTTAGATCGTATCTATCTGATAGATCACAATATGTCCACTATGATGGCTGCTCATCCAGGAGCTCCACTGTAAAATACGGAGTACCACAGGGTTCAGTTCTAGGCCCTCTGTTATTTTCTCTCTATATGCTGCCTTTAGGAAACATAATTAGAAGCTCTGGGGTAAATTTTCACTGTTATGCAGATGATACTCAGCTATATATGTCTATAAAGTCTGGAGAATTTCCACATGCTATGGAAAAATGTGTTTCTAGGTTGAGAGCTTGGATGACTGCAAATGTCCTTCTTCTAAATTCGGATAAAACCGAGGTTCAAATTTTCGGTCCTAAAAAATATAGAAATAATTTTTCCAATCTGACCTTAGACCTAGACGGCGTCAAAGTCTCTCAAAGCCAGCTAGTAAAAAATTTAGGAGTCACAATGGACCCAGACCTTTCGTTTGAGTACCATATTAAGCAAATTACCAGAACTGCATTTTTCCATCTACGTAATATTGCCAAAATACGAAAATTTCTCTCAAAGGATGATGCCGAAAAACTAATACATGCATTTGTTACGTCCCGATTGGACTATTGCAATGTGTTGTTCTCTGGCCTCCCAATTACCCACCAAAATTTTTTACAGAGGGTGCAAAATGCTGCTGCTAGACTATTGACCAGAACAAGAAAGTTTGATCACATAAAATCTACTCTTGTCTCTCTACACTGGCTCCCTATCCAAGCCAGAGCTGACTTCAAAGTTCTACTACTAATCTACAAATCTCTGCATGGATTGGCACCACTGTACCTCTCCAGTCTCCTTGCACCCTATTGCCCCGCAAGGACAATTTTGTGGTTCCCAAAATTAAGAAAAAAACAGCTGGAGGTAGGGCGTTCTCATATAGAGCACCTCTTCTCTGGAACAAATTACCCGTCTCAATTAAGGAGTCTGATACTGTTTCGACATTTAAAATTAGGTTAAAAACGTTATTGTTTAGTCAATTCTACGACTGTTAAAGGTAAGTATGTTACTAGTTGGAGGCAACGGGGGATGGGTTGTTTCCATCCTTATTCTATAAGTATAACTTATTTTAGAGTTCTCTTCCCCTGGAACAGATTTCATGTTCCAAATGAGGGGGGCTGTCGCTGTCTTGGTGTGTGGGGTTGCATCAAATTCCCCTTTTTTGCTCTGTTAAATTGCTGCACCAGTCCACACTTGACCGGTGGGGATCTCATTCTATTATGACTGTAACTGTTAGCTGCTCCTGGCATTCTCTAATCCCTTTTACAATGTCACAAAAAACCGTGAACATCGCAAGAAATTGATTAAAAAATTTAATTTATAATTTGAGCATGTATAATGTTATTCTGGACCGCTTGCACTATCTATATTTAGGCTACATTAGTAACGGTACATTTACATTTAGTCATTTAGCCGACGCTCTTATCCAGAGCGACTTACAGTAAGTACAGGGACATTCTGCCCAAGGCAAGTAGGGTCAAGTGCCTTGCCCAAGGACAAAAGTCATTTGGCACAGCCAGGAATCGAACCAGCAACCTTTGGATTACTAGCCTGATTCCCTAACCGCTCAGCCACCTGACTCCGTTAGCGTTATATGGTTGAAATACGTTATGTTGCTACTTGTTGTAGTGGCGTTAGTATGCTAAACTACTTTTCATTTGGTGTCCCGATGTGATATTACAACAGAATCTGATGGCAATTCAGTTCAGTGATAAACGCTATTCGTGTAATGTTAATATCGCTTGATTAACAGACTGCCATTTACCCTTCTTGTGATCAAGAACATTTTCTTCATATCCAGATGATTCATTTTGGGATCATTAACCCATCCTGAGGTGAAGTAGCGGTAGACTTCAGTGCTTTTAAATGCCTTAAGAGCTTCCCCGGTGTATGGAGAGGGATTGTGGACGAGGTAAACGTAGATGTCAGCAAACGTCAAATTTGGCAAGTTTTTACTACACTTTAGTGGAGTAAGCAGTTCACTTGACAGTTAATAAGGATCGAAACCTAAAGTATTTATTTTCTTTAAATACCGTTACTTTTCGTCGGTGGTAAGGTGTTCTACTTTGTGTAACATCATTTATGCTCACTGAGGAGACCCGAGGAGAGGCTGCGAATCGGTCATAAAGATGGGGGCTGCAACAACAACAAAAAGTCACGTGACTGAAACCCATGGATAGCTTCCATCTCCTGCAGAGGATCCAGACTAGCTACAGGACTCTACTGCCAACAAACTAGAGAACGCTGATTTCCTCCAGAACATTCTTCGTACCTCACTTTAAGAAGCCTGCTGACAAATGTGAGATAACCTCACTGTCTGCACAGAGCTCTGAGAGAGATCTTGAATACCAGCCAGCACAACCACAGCCTTCTAGAATCTGGACTAGTACCCGATTAAGACCAGAACCAGACCAGACCTAGGACCAGTACCAAACTAGACCTAGGACCAGAACCAGACCAGACCTAGGACCAGTACCAGACCAGACCTAGGACCAGAACCAGACCAGGTGTAGGACCAGTATCAAACCAGACCTAGAACAAATACCAGACCAGGTGTAGGACCAGTACCAAACCGGACCAGTACCAGACCAGGGCTAGGACCAGTACCAGACCAGACATAGGACCAGTACCAGACCTAGGACCAGTACCAGACCAGGGCTAGGACCAGTACCAGTACCAGACCAGACCTAGGACCTGTACCAAACCAGGGCTAGAACCAGACCAGACCAGGGCTAGCTGGTTATTCCTCCTGGTTTCTCAGGAGAGTTTGAGAGCCTCTATCAGAGGGGTGACGCCGCTTCAGACAGGGTGAGAGGGGAATGTGGAGCACCTTAATCACTACCATATGACCCGTTAACACAGGAGCACTCAACCATGGCCCCAGCCAACACTACGCTCTGTCCCTCTCGCGCACTGTCCCTCTCGCACACACACACACTAACCCTATGCAACAAAACATGAATAAAACAAAATATGAATAAAATCATATAATTATGATTATCATCATCAAGTTCAGAGCCCTTAGCTCCAGTTTCCCCGCCCGTCTCCAAACCCCGCCTACCTTGCTGGTTGCCGTGGCGCTGGATCCCTGGACGACAGGTACGTTGGTGACCTGCACGGACAGGTAGCGGTTGTCTATGAGAGGCCACGCCCCCTCCACCTTGCAGGTCTGGAACTCCTCCCTGAATGTGCGCAGGTGGGGGTCCCCGAACAGGCTGCAGTGGGCATACCTGCCGAGGTGCCCAGCAGCCAGGGCCCGGCTCTCATAGTCGCAGAGCCGGGGGAGGGGGGGCCGGGGGGTGCCGGGGGCCCTGGCGGGGGAGGTGGGCCCATCGGAGGAGCAGTTGTGCTGTGAGAACAGCTCCTTGATGCGGAACACGGCCGAGTGGTACACCAGGTCTCCTCTGCAGCTGCGCGCGGTGCGCCGGGTGCAGAGGGCATACGCCCGCAGGGAGATGCAGTAGTCCGGGTGCATCTCCTCCTGGAGCCCACTGGAGGGCGATGTCGAGGTCACGTACTCTGCGTTGCAGCGCTGGATACGACACTGCTGACAGTGAGCTGGAGCACAACAAGAAACAGAACAGTCAGAACACTGAAGTCACTATGCCATCGCAGCCAGTCATAACAGTCACTATGTCACAGTCACATCTTCCTGGTCCAAGATGTTTTATTGTATATTTAATTCTATTCTAATACCACTTAGTACTGCTAGTTTATGTACACTTAGTATAGATAGTCCACATATTTAAATTTTAGGTATATGTTTATTGTATGCACCTTCCTGCCAAAGCAAATTCCTTGTCTGTGCAAACTTTCATGGCGAATAAATCCCATTCTGATTCTGGTGACATATCAGCCAGTCAGAACAGTCACTATGACATATCAGACAGTCAGAACAGTCACTATGACATATCAGACAGTCAGAACAGTCACTATGACATATCAGACAGTCAGAACAGTCACTATGACATATCAGACAGTCAGAACAGTCACTATGACATATCAGACAGTCAGAACACAGTGAACAGTCACTATGACATATCAGCCAGTCAGAACAGTCACTATGACATATCAGACAGTCAGAACAGTCACTATGACATATCAGACAGTCAGAACAGTCACTATGACATATCAGACAGTCAGAACACAGTGAACAGTCACTATGACATATCAGCCAGTCAGAACAGTCACTATGACATATCAGCCAGTCAGAACAGTCACTATGACATATCAGACAGTCAGAACAGTCACTATGACATATCAGACAGTCAGAACACAGTGAACAGTCACTATGACATATCAGCCAGTCAGAACAGTCACTATGACATATCAGCCAGTCAGAACAGTCACTATGACATATCAGCCAGTCAGAACAGTCACTATGACATATCAGACAGTCAGAACAGTCACTATGACATATCAGGAAGTCAGAACAGTCACTATGACATATCACCCAGTCAGAACATTGCTCTCCCAATCGCAAACCGTAAAAAGTTACATGGTCTGGCCTAGTCTGGTCCATAGTAACTTTCATGGTCTGGTCTGGTCCACAGCTGTATGAGTTGGGACAACTCAACAGAACTCACATTATATTGAAGAAATGATCTTGAGACCAACACTGTTCCTGTGAGCACTGGGGCCACAAAAATAGTAAAAGGGAACTATTTGTGCTTTGTCAAGCCATGGCAACAGGTTAACCAATCGTGAAGCTGCTTTTTGGGGTGCCGCAGTGGAACCACTCTGGAGGAGGGGTTTGGCCTTGTCAATCAAACACGTAATGTTGTCCAACCACTGGGTTACACCTGAGTAATGGAAATCTTAACAGACTTTTACAAAAGCCAAAAAGAATTCTGATGCACACCCCTACAAAAACAAGACTTATCCAACTTATTCAGGTTCAGGTCTGGTTCTCCAGGGTCTGGTCTATGTTCAGTTCTGGTTCAGATTCTGGTATGGTTCTCCAGGGTCTGTTCTATGTTCTGGTACTCCAGGGTCTGGTCTGGTTCTCCAGGTTCTGGGGTCTCATTTATAAACGTAAAACTGGGCTGAAAATGTGCGTACGCCACTTCCCACGCAAAGGTTGAGATTTATATAAAACAAACTTGACGGGAGAATGTGCGGTCCTTCACGCAAACTCTGACTGTATCTATCTGTAGGCCTACGCACATTTTGGAGACAGTGGGAATTGGCGACGCAGATGACCGTACTGTAGTCAGACTGCAGAAAGTAAATGTGGGAAGAACGATTACTCGTAATATTTATACATTTTGTTTTCCTCACACACGTTATTTTCAATCCATTTCATCATTATCATGAAGATTAAATCCAGCTGTGCTATTTGCGCTGGTAGGCATACTGAGTGATAATTGTTCCATAAACACCTTGTACAATCCAACTCAAATTTTAAATCAAAATTCAGCACTGTCTCACCATCAGATTGTCCACTACGGGAGTGCAGGAGGGGGAGATGCCTGACTGCTTGGAATACAGCATAACATCACATATCCTACCTTTATATAACTGCAGAACACAGTGTATAACTAAATATATTTCTTTAATACTGTGCAAATATCCTCATATGTCAAAAACTGGAAATACAGTCGTTAAGCTCCCGAGCAATCGATACACTATGTCCTCGTTATCAGTCCAGACTTTAATAGACTGTTCATAACAAAATGCTTTTGTTTTCAGATTGTATCTCGACTCGGGGTATCGTCTGGCACAGTTGACGCCAGTTTATTTTATTGGTGATCCACCGGCCATCAAATAATGTGGTTTTCGGGCCTCCACCAATAGGCTAACAGTGTCTGAGAAGTTGCACTTTGTTGTTTATTTTCCCCACCGGTCGCCATGATTCATCGTAAAGAACAATCGCATGCCAGGGTCATTAATATACTGGATTAGCATTCATGAGGTGCTTTGCATTGACCATTTATGGTTAAAAATGGGGGGCGGCTCAGTGCGGGGTAAGATGCTGATTCATGTACACACACACACACTTGTGGGTAATCTATGATTTATAAAGGGAACATTGCTTACAGGTGTGCGTACGCACGGTTTTATAATTTATTTATTTTTTGCCGTACGCCTATTTAGGCTTTTGGCCGTACGTACACTTTTAGTAAGCATCCTACGCACAGTTTTATAAATGAGACCCCAGGTCTATTTTCTGGTCTGGTTCTCCAGGGTCTGGTCTATGTTTATGATACTCCAGGGGGGGGTGTTCCATCAACGTCAATTAAAGAAAAGCGAGACTTATTTCGCCAAGTCTCGCTTACTTCAGCGAGAGTTCCGTTCCATTAAAGTGGCTTATTCTAGTTCTAGCTACGTAACCAAGGTAACTTATACTTCGGAACTAGCCTGCTCCGTGTCAGGCTAAAAGTCTAGCTAAACTAAGAGGTGTTGCAAATAATCTCAAACAGGCAGAAACAGAATGTCAAAAGACAGTTCCGTCGAGTAAATTCCTGCGCGCAAAGCACTTTGTTCGGAAACATAAGTGCAGACTTTTTGAAGTGCAGACATTCTTAAGAATGTATTAATTTAAATAAACAAGAAATAATGTCACTATAACTGTTTTAAAAAGACATTGGTTAATTGACATAAAATAAGGCCTTAGAAACTAAGCAGAGCGTCTAGACAAGTTACAATCAATTATGTCATATCCGTTCTTTGACAACCCTGTGGATGAAGGTTCTCAGTTTATACAAAGAGCATTTATCCCTTCTTCTGGCCCATTCCCATTGTTACACTAGTGAGAGCCCATGTCGTGCAGTAGCAGCCCTTTAACCCTTGTGCTGCCTTCGGGTCACATTACCCAATCAGAATCAGAATTGGTGTTTATTCGCCATGAAAGTTTGCACAGACAAGGAATTTACTTTGGCAGGAGAGCCTACCTAGGCAGCCATTTTCGGTGCCAACTAGAGAGTTACAGCATAACATGAGGAGAGAGGAGGAGAGAAAAAGGCAACCCCAGACAATGCTCGTAGAGGAGTACAGTGTGGGAACAGACAAAAACCTCAGCACATAAGCACAACAACATTTACAAAGACACGTGACTTGCAACGGGGAGTGGGGAGGGGTAGACAAGCAGCATCTGGACCTGCAGCCATGGTAGGCGCTGGACACAGACCCGCCAGCCACCCTGGGGAAACAAGCAGGCGAAGGCGTTGGATGGGGGTGGGGGGGTGGTGATATCTGTAGTAGGTGAAAGTTAATGTGTGAGTAGGTCTGGGTTGGCGCCCCCGAACTAGGCCACAATCAGTCCGATTCTCCCTATGCAGATTGTGTTGGCAAGGAGACATCCTTGGTCATGACCCAGGCAGAGACCAAACCACAGATGTCGGTGGGGGGGAGGGGGGGGAGGGAAGAGCAAGATAGTCTCGCTTCAGCGCTCTCCAGGGGAGTTGTTTTCCAGCAACGGCCTTGGTCAAGGCCTGTGCTGGTTACGGGGCCGAAAGTGGATAAGATTGGGGTAGTTGTTTTGACGAGTAGCCGCGACTCAATTTTCACGGCCACCCTTCAGGAATGTCTCCATCTCCTCCATCTTCCTTTGCAGAGCCGCAAACTTATCCCTGTTGTAATCCATACTGCGTTGTAAGTTCACAGTCTGAGCTCCAACAGCTCTGCCCAACGCATCAATCATGTCGGGCAGCCTAACGGGGCTTTTGATGGCCACAGCCGTTTCCTTGATTTTCCGATATACAAGGCCAGCGCCTATTCCAAACAGCAGAAAGCCTGTAATCACGGTTCCGAATATGAAGATGTCTTCAACGTCCTCCACGGAAAGCGCCGCTAGGCACACGACACGCCAATTCGCCCACGCGTCCATCGTGTAGCCAGCTGCGAACGTCCCGTCAGGACAGTTAGGTACCCCCGAACCCGAGCTTCTCTTCGAGAAGACGGTGTCAATTGCATTGAGAGACCAGCTAATTAATTCCATGCTTCTAGTTTCGGCGAGTGATGATGAGAGAGTATCTTGAGACAGACAAGACAGAGCCAAGCAGGGAAGGTCAGGGAGGGGAGGAGAGAAAAATGCGACCGCCTTCGTCGAGAGCCAAAGAGAAAAAAAAAAAAAAAAAAGGTTCATAACGAACCATCGTTGTGTTTACCCAATACAAAAACAAATACAAATAATTTTCTTTTAACCTTTGCAATGTGGGGGGTCTGAGACAGCCCAACGGTTAAAAGAAAATGCTTCACTTTGTTGTTGCATGCGGTAAAGTTGTCGCAATACGACGGTGGGTCACAATGACTGATGGGTCAGAATGACCCGAAGATAACAAAAGGGTTAAATGTTTCCACCCCTGCCCTTCAAAACAGCCACAGTCTGCTACTGTCTAAGCCCTTCAAACAGCCACAGTCTGCTACTGACCAAGCCCTTCAAACAGCCACAGTCTGCTACTGTCTAAGCCCTTCAAACAGCCACAGTCTGCTACTGACCAAGCCCTTCAAACAGCCACAGTCTGCTACTGACCAAGCCCTTCAAACAGCCACAGTCTGCTACTGTCTAAGCCCTTCAAACAGCCACAGTCTGCTACTGACCAAGCCCTTCAAACAGCCACAGTCTGCTACTGACCAAGCCCTTCAAACAGCCACAGTCTGCTACTGTCCAAGCCCTTCAAACAGCCACAGTCTGCTACTGACCAAGCCCTTCAAACAGCCACAGTCTGCTACTGACCAAGCCCTTCAAACAGCCACAGTCTGCTACTGTCCAAGCCCTTCAAACAGCCACAGTCTGCTACTGACCAAGCCCTTCAAACAGCCACAGTCTGCTACTGTCCAAGCCCTTCAAACAGCCACAGTCTGCTACTGACCAAGCCCTTCAAACAGCCACAGTCTGCTACTGACCAAGCCCTTCAAACGGCCACAGTCTGCTACTGACCAAGCCCTTCAAACAGCCACAGTCTGCTACTGACCAAGCCCTTCAAACAGCCACAGTCTGCTACTGTCCAAGCCCTTCAAACAGCCACAGTCTGCTACTGACCAAGCCCTTCAAACAGCCACAGTCTGCTACTGTCCAAGCCCTTCAAACAGCCACAGTCTGCTACTGACCAAGCCCTTCAAACAGCCACAGTCTGCCACTGACCAAGCCCCATCTGGATCTGTGGAGGCAGACTATGTTAATTGGAAATCTGGGTCAGCTGTCCATACACTGTCAGCCAGAACAGTAATAATTGGATTTGGATTAAATATGCACGCGTAATATAATAATTATATATATTTTTAGTCATGCTGAGCAATTTTAAATGACTGTTCTGCCAAGCAAAGTGTGCTACAGTTTGGGTCACCTTCTGATCTGAAAGTTTGTGCTGGATCTGTGCAATAATACTTATTTCAGTGGATCCCCATTTTAGTCATGGTCATCTTTCCCTTTTATCTTAAATCTCAGCATTTAGCAGTTGATAAATGTGTGTGGCAAAGTTATTTTGAAGTAATTTATTAATTTTGTTCAAGATGTGAAGACAAACATTATTAGCCCACATCAAGTGCAATTAACCATGGCCTTCTTCAGTGTTTTGAATTTTATCCTACAATTTTCAATTGCTGCCACACTTTCTTGGGCTATTATTCTAAATCTCCTGTTGAGAATATTGTCTATAGGCTACTGTCAGAACGGTTTCAGACAGCTCATCAAATTACGCTAATTATCAGTAGGCCTAAATGCATATAGTTATGCTAAGTAGATTTGGTAGGCCTACAATTTACGCATTTTAACGGTCATAATGGTTTGACAAGTTGTTTCCCTTGCCGTGTTAATTGCGGCAACATTGCCCTTTTTGGGGAAACCCCCCCCCCCAAAAAAAAACAATTTAAGCTGCTGAAAATAACACCTCTCTGCTGGTTTACGCTTTGCTTTTTGCGACATAACTCCTCTTTTCGACGATCGCCTGATCTGGGATGCACAGTCTAAGCTTATTGAGGTCTAGCTTGAATTAGCGTTGCCTGTTAGTGGAACGGAACGTTAGTGGAATGGCTTGAGGCTTAAGTCTAAGTTGACGTTTACCCAAGTGAGACTTATTCGTGTAAGCGCAACTTGCGTTAGCGACGTTGATGGAACACCCCCCAGGGTATGCTCTGGTTCTCCAGGGTCTGGTCTATGTTCTGGTCTGGTTCTCCAGGGTCTGGTCCATGTTCTGTTCTGGTTCTGGTCCCGGTGGGCGGAGGCCTGCAGCACAGAAGGCTAGGCTCGTTCCTGCTTCACGACCAGCTGGAACACCCAGAGCAGGAAGTGAAAAGCTGCCAGCCTAAATCTGAACGTAAATACACTTCTGGTACGAAAGGTGACTTCTTTGTTGGTTTTGAGCCTCTTGTTTTGGCTGGAAGATCGAGAGTTTCCCAGCAGCTAACAGCAGCAGTCAAGCACCCATTTAGAAGTAAACACAACTGTTCTGTCAATGTAGGTTTTATCTTCAAGATAAGCCCCCTGCCAGACAGTGAACAGAAATATGAGCTGTTTCTGTAAAAAATATTATGATAACATTCAAAATAATTATATGTTTGTTTAGCAGATGCTTTTATCCACAGCAACATATGGTGGGGGATCCGAACCTGCGATCTCTTCCTCTGCAGTCAAAGACTCTAACCACTGATCTGTACCCAGCTATATCAGAATAACAGTACATTCAGCTCTAACCACTGAGCTGTACCCAGCTAGGTCAGAATAACAGTACATTCAGCTTTAGTATTTAAGTTAAGGAAGAGAATCCTGTTGCCATCTTCCACCACCCCCTCCCCTCCTGGAAAGAGAGAGAGACAGAGAGAGTCTCCGGTGAGAGAGCAGGGTGTGGGAGGCCAGACCCTAGCCTTTCTACCTCCCTAACCCTAACCCAACCACAAGCACAGGGGTCACAGTGGAGCTGATCCCTGCTCCACACAATCACTGCCTGTTGAACCATCAACAACAAAACAGGTCTTTGTAGCTGACCGCAGAGAGCACCCAACATGAGGCGGCAGGAAAGTAGTGGGGGTGTGTGTTTTGTGTGAGTTGAGTGTTGTGTGTGTGAGAGAGTTGTGTGAGTTGAGAGTGTTGTGTGTTGTGAGTGTGTTATGTGTGAGTTGAGTGTTGTGTGTGTGTGTGTTTGAGTGTTGTGCTGAATGTATCAAAGGCTAAAAGGGGCTCTCAGCATTTAGTCTTTATTAGGTTCCAGTGACTTGACTAATATATTTAAAATGGGGTTGAATAATTACCAGTTGTATTGGGGTTAAATGGGTTCTACTTGAGACATCAACATGTTAAAACACTGAAAAAGAATAAGTCCGGAAAACAACAAAACAGAAAGCTCATGTCTGGAACAAGAACGGTAAAAATGCACATTTCAGAGTTATGGGGATAGGTCCATCCAAATGTACCAGGTATTCAGTTGAAATGTTTTACTAATAAATATGCAAGATAGTTTTGCTCACTGGGGACAATTTAGTAACAGAAACAACACAGACCATTTGTTCGTTTGGAACTGTGGCAACATTTACGTAAGGTAGATATTGTAATGTAGCTGATAGTGTAAGAAGTTTAATTCGGCTATATTACAGGCGTCAGTAGAAGCAGAGAGACGGCGGCCATCGTCTTTACAGTGTTCATGTAACAGTAAGACGGGCTGTTCGGTCAGCTAGGCAGGCCACGGAGTCAAGCTCAGAACATGGTAGCAAATCAAGCATGAATGAAACACAACACCGTCGAATAAAAAACATGTAAAGTACCCAACAGTTTGTGTCTTGGCTACCAAGTAATAGTTGTGACATAAAAATTTAAAAAACATATTCGTGGAACGTTCGCTCTCATCCAAGCGAGCACACTGCAAAGCTAGACCTTTAATAGTCTGGAAGTTACAAAGTAACATTAGCTACGCTAAATTGAGAGGTAACGTTAGCTAGCTAGCTCAAGGTTGCTAAAAAGAGGATATGCTTGTTACCCAATTAGTTTTAACTTCGGCTTTATGATGACAACATTGGATTTCTCCAAACCAAATAATAAGTAAAGTTGTTTTATCCAGTTCGTCAGCTGGAGAAAACTTTGCCCTGAAATGAGCTCGTGCAGCAGCCACTAAACTACAGAAGCTCTGGAGCTACCGTGTCTCTACCAAGATTGGTTAACATTTGAAAACAATTAGCCTATAACTAATTATAACTATTGTTTAAATGTATAAACGTTCACTCATTCCTACCAGCCTCATACTCTACATAATAAGTGATGCGTAGCCCAAAACAGTGCTTCAAACCAAGAATGTTTTCCCATCATCACCACCATTCCACAGTTCGGAGAAACTGTTAAACTGTTCGTGCAGGAGTTGGAGAAGAACCCCATCGTACCTGGTCGCAGCAGCAGGCAGGATAAGACCATGGTCAGGGTTAAACAGTTCCAAAGCTGCAGCTTAGCCACGTTGTGAGGTCCGCTTCTCCCCATACCAATCCATCCAGTTAGAATAAAGAACTTCGACTGCTTCTCATGGACGCTGGAGCTGCGAGAAATTACAAAAAAAAATCGTCTCCTTTCCCAAGTGCTGTCATTCAAAGGGGGCCCCTTCCGTCGGGGCGGCTCTAACTGGGAGGGGCGGAGCCGCGGCGGTTGTTGGCCAATGAAATACAAATGATTCGTTAAGTACTTGATATTTACGTGTGTGGTTTGCGGTAATCACGGGACACGGCCACTGGAACATGTTTTTACATAACAACAAAGGCTTTACGGTCAAGCTTTTACGACCAAAACGTTTTAATAAATAGAGGTCCTTTACAGTACTTTGCATTTACATATCTAATCACAGCTAAACTTCTCAGCTATGATTTTGTTCCATTACAGCAACGTGTTGCTCCTTTGTGGCCAACTTTCCATCTCTTGAACCTTGAACTCTGTATTTCATTTGCCCAGCTGTGAAGCCGGGCTGGGCAGCGCTTCACACAAACACACACACTCACACACACCCATGCTCACACACTCACACACACCCACACTCACACACACCCAAGCTCACACACTCACACACACTCACACACTCACACACACCCACGCTCACACACTCACACGCTCACCCACACTCACACTCACACACACCCAAGCTCACACACACACACTCACACACCCACACACACACACCCACGCTCACACACAAACACACACCCACACTCACACACACCCATGCTCACACACACCCACACTCACACACACCCAAGCTCACACACACACTCACACACTCACACACACCCACGCTCACACACTCACACACTCACACACACCCAAGCTCACACACACTCACACACACTCACACACTCACCCACACACACACTCACACACACCCACGCTCACACACTCACACACACCCACGCTCACACACCCACACCCACGCTCACACACACACTCACACACACCCACACACAAAAAATTATAATGGACCCAGCTAATTACTGAATAAGGGTTAGCAAAGTGAATGCAGGAGACACTGTAGCAAAGCGTTGTTGATGCTGTGAATGCAGGAGACACTGTAGCAAAGTGTTGTTGATGCTGTGAATGCAGGAGACACTGTAGCAAAGTGTTGTTGATATTGTGAATGCAGGAGACACTGTAGCAAAGCGTTGTTGATGCTGTAAATGCAGGAGACACTGTAGCAAAGCGTTGTTGATGCTGTGAATGCAGGAGACACTGTAGCAAAGCGTTGTTGATGCTGTGAATGCAGGAGACACTGTAGCAAAGCGTTGTTGATATTGTGAATGCAGGAGACACTGTAGCAAAGCGTTGTTGATGCTGTGAATGCAGGAGACACTGTAGCAAAGTGTTGTTGATGCTGTGAATGCAGGAGACACTGTAGCAAAGCGTTGTTGATATTGTGAATGCAGGAGACACTGTAGCAAAGCGTTGTTGATGCTGTGAATGCAAGAGCTGTGTTGGTCTCACCTGTCAGTTTGAGGAGTGGAAGCATGGATGGATAACATTTCCTAGGAAGAAAAACAGCGAAAACATGTAGTTTAATTATATGACTATTAATTATACTAGAGAGGGTACAATTTCTGGGGAAATTGTAGGGTGTGCTTGCTTGCGTCGGTTGCACAGGGGTACGTTTTTTAATGACATTTTTATAACTGATATTTCTGTATATTTTATATAAAAATGCATAGGGCCTACTTATTATTTATAAAGATTACATAGATTTAAAAGCATCTTTTTTTGCTGCTCATTTACAACTCAAAATACGAGTTAAGTGTAGAATGAAATATGATGTCTTCTCATTTCCCCTGCAAGAGGCAGCCTCATAGCTGAATCCAAACGAATACATTTGGCAGACCGGTGTAAAAATTGACCTAATCTCTATGACTTAAACGTCCTTTTAAGTTTTCCCTTCTCGTGATATTTTCAGGCATTTAGCCTACTCATATTGCATTCATTCATTAATAAAGAACCCCCTTTGAAGATTATTCTACGACGTTACCGGCAGTAGAGGATGGAATCGCGATTCAAACATTACCATCTGCTAACTGAAAAAATGCCCCCAAAAACGTAAATAAGCTTGACATTTATTTAGTGGAAAATCGCTCATTCATAAAAAGCTCACTGGTAGCGATCATTGTCAGTAACAACGCAAAATGCGATATAGCCCTGTGTGGAGAAGCTGCCCCGGTAAATTCTACTACTACAGTACAGTACTAGACTACTGCTGTGTTCGTCTTGGTAGCGATTGCGTTGGTTGAATTCGATTAAACGTTCCGTTGTACGGTTTAGGCTGAAATTAATTATTTTCATGAACAGATTGACAAAGTTTAGGCTGTGGCAATGAAGTTCAGGTTAGTAGTCAGATAGTTTCACCTATTGAAAGACTTTTGATTTAAGTAAGGGGAGTGCCGAACATGTTCTGTCGCCGTTTGACTTCCTAAACAGCTGTGTAAGTTAGATGTTTTTGTCGTGTTTCTCGCGTAGGCTACAGCGTTGCAATGAGCAACACTGGTTTGAAACCACAGGTAATGATAATTTCACCAACAAATCGTTTACTTGTAATGTAATGTCATAATAAATCCTACAAAGAAAATGTATTTGTGAGGAATGTTTATTTTAACGATTGAAAACAGATGCATCATAGACCACTGTGGTATGTGTTGCCCGGGCAACAGAGGCTAATGTCATGCTAATGCTTCAGTGAAATAGTAGACTACCGTTTCCGAAAATAGATGTGGGCCTACTTCCTTAATAATATCAGCTAATATTGTACATTACATTTCATAATTGTGTTTCACATCACAAAGTAAAATGAGTAAATAGTTATCACCCTGGCCTCTTTGCTTGTGGCGTTTCTGCAGCTGCCTTGCAGTAAAGCTATAGTTAGCCTAGCTATCCCCCAAGTTAACAGATGCGAAACGAATGTTCTGCTACAGGTAGTCACGCGTGTTTCGTGACGTTAGTGACGTTAGTAACGTCAGTGACTGTGGCTAGCAAATTAGCCACCGTTAGCTTCACTTTTCACCACAAAAACGCAATTTCTACTTAAACCATGCAACGGAACGTAAATAAAAATACAACCAACGCAATCGCTACCAAGACGAACCTTTTGACACCGCCGTTGTGTATGTAGTCCAAATATTGACTGATCCTTAGGGGGGCGAAAATAAATAATAATAATAAATAAATAAATATATATGTGAGAGAACAAAGGTTGTGCTCTCGCCGAAGGCTTGAGCACACCCAATTAGCATGTTCACTGACATCCAAAGACAGAGGTGTGGGTGGAGGGGGTCCAGAGGTGTGGGTGTGGAGGGGGGTCCAGAGGTGTGGGTGGAGGGGGTCCAGAGGTGTGGGTGTGGAGGGGGTCCAGAGGTGTGGGTGGAGGGGGTCCAGAGATGTGGGTGGAGGGGGGTCCAGAGGTGTGGGTGTGGAGGGGGGTCCAGAGGTGTGGGTGTGGAGGGGGTCCAGAGGTGTGGGTGTGGAGGGGGTCCAGAGATGTGGGTGGAGGGGGTCCAGAGATGTGGGTGGAGGGGGGTCCAGAGGTGTGGGTGTGGAGGGGGTCCAGAGGTGTGGGTGTGGAGGGGGGTCCAGAGGTGTGGGTGGAGGGGGTCCAGAGGTGTGGGTGTGGAGGGGGGTCCAGAGGTGTGGGTGGAGGGGGTCCAGAGGTGTGGGTGTGGAGGGGGTCCAGAGATGTGGGTGGAGGGGGTCCAGAGATGTGGGTGGAGGGGGGTCCAGAGGTGTGGGTGGAGGAGGTCCAGAGGTGTGGGTGGAGGGGGTCCAGAGGTGTGGGTGTGGAGGGGGTCCAGAGGTGTGGGTGTGGAGGAGGTCCAGAGGTGTGGGTGGAGGGGGTCCAGAGGTGTTGGTGGAGGGGGTCCAGAGGTGTGGGTGTGGAGGAGGTCCAGAGATGTGGGTGGAGGGGGTCCAGAGGTGTGGGTGGAGGGGGTCCAGAGGTGTGGGTGTGGAGGGGGTCCAGAGGTGTGGGTGTGGAGGGGGTCCAGAGGTGTGGGTGTGGAGGGGATCCAGAGGTGTGGGTGGAGGGGGTCCAGAGGTGTGGGTGTGGAGGGGGTCCAGAGGTGTGGGTGTGGAGGGGGTCCAGAGGTGTGGGTGTGGAGGGGATCCAGAGGTGTGGGTGTGGAAGGGGTCCAGAGGTGTGGGTCTGGAGGTAGGAGGATCCATGTTGGCCAGGCTGAAGTGAAGCTTGTCTCTGTGGATTCATTAAAGATCTTTTGTCCTTTGAGGAGGAGCTCCCTGGTCAGTGAGGAGGTGATGCTCCCTGGTCAGTGAGGAGGTGATGCTCCCTGGTCAGTGAGAAGGTGAAGCTCCCTGGTCAGTGAGGAGATGATGCTCCCTGGTCAGTGAGAAGGTGAAGCTCCCTGGTCAGTGAGGAGATTATGGCTCCCTGGTCAGTGAGGAGGTGATGGCTCCCTGGTCAGTGAGGAGGTGATGCTCCCTGGTCAGTGAGGAGGTGAAACTCCCTGGTCAGTGAGGAGGTGATGCTCCCTGGTCAGTGAGGAGGTGATGCTCCCTGGTCAGTGAGGAGGTGATGGCTCCCTGGTCAGTGAGGAGGTGAAGCTCCCTGGTCAGTGAGGAGGTGATGCTCCCTGGTCAGTGAGGAGATGATGGCTCCCTGGTCAGTGAGGAGGTGAAGCTCCCTGGTCAGTGAGGAGGTGATGCTCCCTGGTCAGTGAGGAGGTGATGGCTCCCTGGTCAGTGAGGAGGTGAAGCTCCCTGGTCAGTGAGGAGGTGATGCTCCCTGGTCAGTGAGGAGGTGATGCTCCCTGGTCAGTGAGGAGATGATGGCTCCCTGGTCAGTGAGGAGGTGAAACTCCCTGGTCAGTGAGGAGGTGATGCTCCCTGGTCAGTGAGGAGGTGAAACTCCCTGGTCAGTGAGGAGGTGATGCTCCCTGGTCAGTGAGGAGGTGAAACTCCCTGGTCAGTGAGGAGGTGATGCTCCCTGGTCAGTGAGGAGGTGAAACTCCCTGGTCAGTGAGGAGGTGAAACTCCCTGGTCAGTGAGGAGGTGAAACTCCCTGGTCAGTGAGGAGGTGATGCTCCCTGGTCAGTGAGAAGGTGAAGCTCCCTGGTCAGTGAGGAGATGATGCTCCCTGGTCAGTGAGAAGGTGAAGCTCCCTGGTCAGTGAGGAGATTATGGCTCCCTGGTCAGTGAGGAGGTGATGGCTCCCTGGTCAGTGAGGAGGTGATGCTCCCTGGTCAGTGAGGAGGTGAAACTCCCTGGTCAGTGAGGAGGTGATGCTCCCTGGTCAGTGAGGAGGTGATGCTCCCTGGTCAGTGAGGAGGTGATGGCTCCCTGGTCAGTGAGGAGGTGAAGCTCCCTGGTCAGTGAGGAGGTGATGCTCCCTGGTCAGTGAGGAGATGATGGCTCCCTGGTCAGTGAGGAGGTGAAGCTCCCTGGTCAGTGAGGAGGTGATGCTCCCTGGTCAGTGAGGAGGTGATGGCTCCCTGGTCAGTGAGGAGGTGAAGCTCCCTGGTCAGTGAGGAGGTGATGCTCCCTGGTCAGTGAGGAGGTGATGCTCCCTGGTCAGTGAGGAGATGATGGCTCCCTGGTCAGTGAGGAGGTGAAACTCCCTGGTCAGTGAGGAGGTGATGCTCCCTGGTCAGTGAGGAGGTGAAACTCCCTGGTCAGTGAGGAGGTGATGCTCCCTGGTCAGTGAGGAGGTGAAACTCCCTGGTCAGTGAGGAGGTGATGCTCCCTGGTCAGTGAGGAGGTGAAACTCCCTGGTCAGTGAGGAGGTGAAACTCCCTGGTCAGTGAGGAGGTGAAACTCCCTGGTCAGTGAGGAGGTGATGCTCCCTGGTCAGTGAGGAGGTGAAGCTCCCTGGTCAGTGAGGAGGTGATGCTCCCTGGTCAGTGAGAAGGTGAAGCTCCCTGGTCAGTGAGGAGATTATGGCTCCCTGGTCAGTGAGGAGGTGATGGCTCCCTGGTCAGTGAGGAGGTGATGCTCCCTGGTCAGTGAGGAGGTGAAACTCCCTGGTCAGTGAGGAGGTGAAACTCCCTGGTCAGTGAGGAGGTGAAACTCCCTGGTCAGTGAGGAGGTGATGCTCCCTGGTCAGTGAGAAGGTGAAGCTCCCTGGTCAGTGAGGAGATGATGCTCCCTGGTCAGTGAGAAGGTGAAGCTCCCTGGTCAGTGAGGAGATTATGGCTCCCTGGTCAGTGAGGAGGTGATGGCTCCCTGGTCAGTGAGGAGGTGATGCTCCCTGGTCAGTGAGGAGGTGAAACTCCCTGGTCAGTGAGGAGGTGATGCTCCCTGGTCAGTGAGGAGGTGATGCTCCCTGGTCAGTGAGGAGGTGATGGCTCCCTGGTCAGTGAGGAGGTGAAGCTCCCTGGTCAGTGAGGAGGTGATGCTCCCTGGTCAGTGAGGAGATGATGGCTCCCTGGTCAGTGAGGAGGTGAAGCTCCCTGGTCAGTGAGGAGGTGATGCTCCCTGGTCAGTGAGGAGGTGATGGCTCCCTGGTCAGTGAGGAGGTGAAGCTCCCTGGTCAGTGAGGAGGTGATGCTCCCTGGTCAGTGAGGAGGTGATGCTCCCTGGTCAGTGAGGAGATGATGGCTCCCTGGTCAGTGAGGAGGTGAAACTCCCTGGTCAGTGAGGAGGTGATGCTCCCTGGTCAGTGAGGAGGTGAAACTCCCTGGTCAGTGAGGAGGTGATGCTCCCTGGTCAGTGAGGAGGTGAAACTCCCTGGTCAGTGAGGAGGTGATGCTCCCTGGTCAGTGAGGAGGTGAAACTCCCTGGTCAGTGAGGAGGTGAAACTCCCTGGTCAGTGAGGAGGTGAAACTCCCTGGTCAGTGAGGAGGTGATGCTCCCTGGTCAGTGAGGAGGTGAAGCTCCCTGGTCAGTGAGGAGGTGAAACTCCCTGGTCAGTGAGGAGGTGAAGCTCCCTGGTCAGTGAGGAGGTGATGCTCCCTGGTCAGTGAAGCACAGCGCTGCTCTACAAGTGGCTTCTCTCCCTGAGCCCTCCAAACCCCCCCTTCCTTCCTGCCCCCACCCCCTCCATACCCACTCTACCTCCCTGCTCCCACCCCCTCCATACCCACTCTACCTCCCTGCTCCCACCCCCTCCATACCCACTCTACCTCCCTGCTCCCACCCCCTCCATACCCACTCTACCTCCCTGCTCCCACCCCCTCCATACCTACTCTACCTCCCTGCTCCCACCCCCTCCATACCCACTCTACCTCCCTGCTCCCACCCCCTCCATACCCACTCTACCTCCCTGCTCCCACCCCCTCCATACCCACTCTACCTCCCTGCCCCCACCCCCTCCATACCCACTCTACCTCCCTGCTCCCACCCCCTCTATACCCACTCTACCTCCCTGCTCCCACCCCCTCCATACCCACTCTACCTCCCTGCTCCCACCCCCTCCATACCCACTCTACCTCCCTGCTCCCACCCCCTCCATACCCACTCTACCTCCCTGCTCCCACCCCCTCCATACCCACTCTACCTCCCTGCTCCCACCCCCTCCATACCCACTCTACCTCCCTGCTCCCACCCCCTCCATACCCACTCTACCTCCCTGCTCCCACCCCCTCTATACCCACTCTACCTCCCTGCTCCCACCCCCTCCATACCCACTCTACCTCCCTGCCCCCACCCCCTCCATACCCACTCTACCTCCCTGCTCCCACCCCCTCCATACCCACTCTACCTCCCTGCTCCCACCCCCTCCATACCCACTCTACCTCCCTGCTCCCACCCCCTCCATACCCACTCTACCTCCCTGCTCCCACCCCCTCCATACCCACTCTACCTCCCTGCTCCCACCCCCTCCATACCCACTCTACCTCCCTGCTCCCACCCCCTCCATACCCACTCTACCTCCCTGCTCCCACCCCCTCCATACCCACTCTACCTCCCTGCTCCCACCCCCTCCATACCCACTCTACCTCCCTGCTCCCACCCCCTCCATACCCACTCTACCTCCCTGCTCCCACCCCCTCTATACCCACTCTACCTCCCTGCTCCCACCCCCTCCATACCCACTCTACCTCCCTGCCCCCACCCCCTCCATACCCACTCTACCTCCCTGCTCCCACCCCCTCCATACCCACTCTACCTCCCTGCTCCCACCCCCTCCATACCCACTCTACCTCCCTGCTCCCACCCCCTCTATACCCACTCTACCTCCCTGCTCCCACCCCCTCCATACCCACTCTACCTCCCTGCCCCCACCCCCTCCATACCCACTCTACCTCCCTGCTCCCACCCCCTCCATACCCACTCTACCTCCCTGCCCCCACCCCCTCCATACCCACTCTACCTCCCTGCTCCCACCCCCTCCATACCCACTCTACCTCCCTGCTCCCACCCCCTCCATACCCACTCTACCTCCCTGCTCCCACCCCCTCTATACCCACTCTACCTCCCTGCTCCCACCCCCTCCATACCCACTCTACCTCCCTGCCCCCACCCCCTCCATACCCACTCTACCTCCCTGCTCCCACCCCCTCCATACCCACTCTACCTCCCTGCTCCCACCCCCTCCATACCCACTCTACCTCCCTGCTCCCACCCCCTCTATACCCACTCTACCTCCCTGCTCCCACCCCCTCCATACCCACTCTACCTCTCTGCCCCCACCCCCTCCATACCCACTCTACCTCCCTGCTCCCACCCCCTCCATACCCACTCTACCTCCCTGCTCCCACCCCCTCCATACCCACTCTACCTCCCTGCTCCCACCCCCTCCATACCCACTCTACCTCCCTGCTCCCACCCCCTCCATACCCACTCTACCTCCCTGCTCCCACCCCCTCCATACCCACTCTACCTCCCTGCTCCCACCCCCTCCATACCCACTCTACCTCCCTGCTCCCACCCCCTCCATACCCACTCTACCTCCCTGCTCCCACCCCCTCCATACCCACTCTACCTCCCTGCTCCCACCCCCTCCATACCCACTCTACCTCCCTGCTCCCACCCCCTCCATACCCACTCTACCTCCCTGCTCCCACCCCCTCTATACCCACTCTACCTCCCTGCTCCCACCCCCTCCATACCCACTCTACCTCCCTGCTCCCACCCCCTCCATACCCACTCTACCTCCCTGCTCCCACCCCCTCCATACCCACTCTACCTCCCTGCTCCCACCCCCTCCATACCCACTCTACCTCCCTGCTCCCACCCCCTCCATACCCACTCTACCTCCCTGCTCCCACCCCCTCCATACCCACTCTACCTCCCTGCTCCCACCCCCTCCATACCCACTCTACCTCCCTGCTCCCACCCCCTCCATACCCACTCTACCTCCCTGCTCCCACCCCCTCCATACCCACTCTACCTCCCTGCTCCCACCCCCTCCATACCCACTCTACCTCCCTGCCCCCACCCCCTCCATACCCACTCTACCTCCCTGCTCCCACCCCCTCTATACCCACTCTACCTCCCTGCTCCCACCCCCTCCATACCCACTCTACCTCCCTGCTCCCACCCCCTCCATACCCACTCTACCTCCCTGCTCCCACCCCCTCCATACCCACTCTACCTCCCTGCTCCCACCCCCTCCATACCCACTCTACCTCCCTGCTCCCACCCCCTCCATACCCACTCTACCTCCCTGCTCCCACCCCCTCCATACCCACTCTACCTCCCTGCTCCCACCCCCTCCATACCCACTCTACCTCCCTGCTCCCACCCCCTCTATAGAGTATCTGTCCAGATTGACGGGGAGAGAAAGATCTAGGGGATCTCTGAAACCCAGAAGAGGAACAGAGATTTACATCTAAATATATTTATAGACAGACTTTCAGGTATCTAAAGTTAACTATTAAAGGCATCTATAATTAGATACCTAACTCCTGAATGTATCTCTTGTTAGATAACTAGCTCTTGGCTGGATCTGTAGTTAAACAACCATCTGGAGGTATTTATACTCATTATAATTAATAATATCATATTTTGCTTTCATTCAAAACAATGTGAAGGGGGATTTGAACTTGCGACCACTTGCATCTATCTACAGTGATGTTCTACCACTGAGCTACATCCATCCCTTATAGATATCCATAGTTAGTTAACTAACTCTTGAAGGTATCTATGGTTAGTCAACTAACTCTTGAAGGTATCTATGGTTAGTTAACTAACTCATGGTATAGATACGGCAGAGAGGTGCACAGGTGTGTGTCTGACACACACACACACACACACATACACAAATGTACACACATTTGTGTATGTGTGTGTGTGTGTCAGAGTGACTCACCTCAGGTGTGTGTGTACGTTTGTGTGTGTGTGTCAGAGTGACTCACCTCAGGTGTGTGTGTTTGCAGCTCAGCAGGCGATGTTACCCTGGTTACTCCACAGTCTCCGTGGGCAACTGAGCCCAGTAACTCCTTGCTCTGACAGAGAGAACCCAGACCCAGACCAGACCACAGAGAGGAGTTAAGGCTCAGGGCAGCTGTTTGCTGCAGGAATCGGCACTTTGATTAGGAAGGTTCCCTGTGAGCGATGGGCCTTAATTCCTGCATATCTGGGCAGGGCATCGGCACAGAGCTGGACAAAGAAAGAGAGTGGAAAATGGACTAGAGAACATTCACATGCTTGCACGCATTCAAACACACACATTCAGAAATACACATCCATACACACACACACACATACATTCATTGTGCTTTGGCTTGACAACATGTGTCATTTTTGGATTGTGTCCCATATTATATACAGGCCTGTAAGGCAGAGACAGGCAGACAGACAGACTGGCAGACAGTCATGCAGACAGGCATGCAGACAGACAGGCCAGCAGACATACATGATAGCTTTGTAGAGCAGAGTAAGGTAGAGTTTAGAGTGGAGTAGAATAGAAAGGAGTAGAGTACAGTAGAGTAGATGAAGCAAGCTATACAGTATCTAACTATCGTTCAGCAGAGTGGATTCATGATGAAACTCTGATGTTTGAGTTGAAAACCGACACCTAACCCTAACTCTACACCATGCTTGTCTCTGTACCATGCAGCCTGCTCCTCTCTCCTCCTCCTCTCCTCTCTTTTTTCCTTTCCTCCTCCTCCTCCTCCTCTCCTCTCCTCTCCTCTCCTCCTCCTGCTCCTCCTCCCCTGCTCCTCCTCCTCCTCCCTCCTCCCCAGTCTGCCAGCTGCTCCTCCAGACAGCTGCCTGGCTCATTCTACAGGCTGAGCAGACATGTTACAGTCCAGGCTCTGTTGTGTTTCAGTGATCCACTGCTATTTCTACTGGTAATCCCAGCTCAAGTCCCTTTTCTCTTCTCACACACACACTCACACAGTCATAAACACCCAACTGTGTAGTGTGAGAGAGGAGGGTGTTGGCACTGCATGACTCACATTGTTTCCAGGCAGCAGGCCGGACCTCCAGGGTGGGGGTCAGGGTCTGAGGCCCACCGAGGAGCCAGGAGCCTGGCTGGCCCCGCAGAGCCCATCCCTGCCTGGAGGAGACATGTGGCCCTGCAGAGCCCATCTGGCGACAGGGAGGCATGTTACACAGAGACTGTGTGTCTGTTGTCAAGAGAACACATTCTTATACTGTCCAACATGCACTGAGGTATGCATGTCGCCCAACAAACTCACTCACTAACTCTCTCTCCCTCTTTTCGACACGCACACACACACACACACACACCACATTCACTTTTATATTCATAAGCACACAGACACACACACATACTCACACACACACACACACACACACACACAGTGACCCTGCTTCCAGTTGTTGTCTCATAAAGCAGGTGAGAGAGAGACAGTAGGAGGATCTTGGACATTGCAGCCTGCGTGAGTGTGCATGTGTGTATGTGTGTGTGGAGTGTGTGTATGTATGTTCGTTCGTTATCTGGCGCTTGTCCGGGGGTCGGGTCGCGGGGGCAACAACCTAAGCAGGGAGGCCCATACTTCCCTCTCCCCGGCCACTTCCACCAGCTCTTCCTGGGGGACCCCGAGGCGTTCCCAGGCCAGCCGAGAGACATAGTCTCTCCAGCATGTCCTGGGTCTTCCCCGGGGCCTCTTCCCAGTGGGACGTGCCCAGAACACCTCACCAGGGAGGCGTCCAGGAGGCATCCTTATCAGATGCCCGAGCCACCTCAACTGGCTCCTCTCGATGCGGATGAGCAGCGGTTCTACTCTGAGCCCCTCCCGGATGACCGAGCTTCTCACCCTATCTCTAAGGGAGAGCCCGGACACCCTGCGGAGAAAGCTCATTTCGGCCACTTGTATTCGCGAGCTCGTTCTTTCGGTCACTACCCACAGTTTGTGACCATAGGTGAGGGTAGGAACGTAGATCGACTGGTAAATAGAGAGCTTCGCCTTTCGACTCAGCTCCTTCTTCCCCACGACGGACCGATGCAGAGCCCGCATCACTGCGGATGCCGCACCGATCCGCCTGTCGATCTCGCGCTCCATTCTTCCCTCACTCGTGAACAAGACCCCGAGATACTTGAACTTGAACTTGCACTCCACCCTTTTCCGGTCGACAACCATGGCCTCAGATTTGGAGGTCCTGATTCGCATCCCAGCCGCTACGCATTCGGTTGCGAACCGCTCCAGTGAGAGCTGAAGGTCGCGGCCCGATGAAGCCAACAGGACCACATCATCTGCAAAAATCAGCGACCCAATCCTGAGGTCACCAAACCGGACCCCCTCAACGCCCTGGCTACGCCTAGAAAATCTGTCCATATAAGTTATGAACAGAATCGGTGACAAAGGGCAGCCCTGGCGGAGTCCAACCCTCACCAGGAACAAGTTCGACTTACTACCGGCAATGCGGACCAAACTCTGGCACCGGTCGTACAGGGACCGGACAGCCCCGATCAGGGAATCCGGTACCCCGTACTCTCGGAGCACCCCCCACATGAGCCCCCGAGGGACACGGTCGAACGCCTTTTCCAAATCCACAAAACATGTGTATACTGGTTGGGCGAACTCCCATGTACCCTCCAGGACTCTGCCGAGGGTATAGAGCTGGTCCACTGTTCCACGGCCAGGACCAAGACAGCCCTACAACATCCAGAGCCTGTATGTGTGTGTGACAATTCCTATTGTTCCAGAAAAGTTCAGTGGATGCGAGTCAGATAATCCAGTGGATTAAACCCCTCAGTCTCTGCAGAGCTGCAGACTCTGCAGAGCTACATACTCTGCCTATAGATGTTCTACCCATAACTGCTTGTCTAACTATAGATGTTCTACCTATAGCTGCATGTTCTACCTATAGCTGCATGTTCTACTCATAGATGTTCTACCTATAGCTGCATGTTCTACCCATAGATGTTCTACCTATAGCTGCATGTTCTACCTATAGATGTTTTACCTATAGCTGCATGTTCTACCTATAGATGTTATACCTATAACTGCATGTTCTACCTATAGATGTTCTACCTATAGCTGCATGTTCTACCTATAGATGTTCTACCTATAGCTGCATGTTCTACCCATAGATGTTCTACCTATAGCTGCATGTTCTACCCATAGATGTTCTACCTATAGCTGCATGTTCTACCTATAGATGTTCTACCTATAGCTGCATGTTCTACCTATAGATGTTATACCTATAACTGCATGTTCTACCTATAGATGTTCTACCGATAGCTGCATGGTCTACCTATAGATGCTATAGCTGCATGGTCTACCCAGCTCTGCTATAATTTCCTGGATTCATGAGCTGTGGAAACCCAGGGCAGGGGCTCACTAAACACACACGCACACACACACGCACACACACACACGCACACACACACACGCACACACGCGCACACACACACGCGCACACACGCGCACACACACACACACACACACACACACACAGGGGAGGAGGACCTACAGCAGATGTAGCAGTAGACTGACATTTAAAACAACAGAGATAAAAGATGAAACTATTAGAAAAACAAGAGAAAGTGTTTGTGGTGACATCATGATTATTGGGGGTGGGGCTATTAGGAGGCCAGGCAGGCAGGCAGGGAGGAGGAGCGGGGGGCAGGAAACCGGGGCAGAGCGGGCAGGGATGGGGGGGGGGGGGGGGCAGGAAACCGGGGCAGAGGCAATTTGAGAAGCTGAGGGTTGTTAGTCTGCAGCTGTCTGCCCTTCAACCTCACTCTCTTTCCATCTCTTCCTCAACTTCTCTCTCTCTCTTTCCATCTCTTCTTCCCCTTTCTCACAATTTTTGCTTTCTTTATCTCTTTCCCAGCACAGCCTCCCTTTTCTTTGCCCATCTCTCTACCTCTCTCCCGTATCTCCCTCTTTCTCTCTTTTAATCTTTGATTAATTAATTAATAAATCTATCGATTACACAATCATGCAATAACTTTGCATCTTCCCTGTGTATGTGTCTGTTTATCTGTGAGTGTTTATCTGTGTGTATGTTTTTATATACATCTGCGTTTGTGCATGTGTGTTATCCATGTGTGTGTGTTTATATACATCTGCGTTTGTCCATGTGTGTTATCCATATGTGTGTGTGTGAGAGCAAGTCAGCAACTGTTTACTGCAGTCTTTAAAGAACCTCCCCTTTTATAACCATTTAGTGAGAACCCAGACTTGGAGAACACTGGAGAACCTTTGAAGAACTCAGTCTTGAAGCATTTCTTAATAGATAGGAATCTTGTCTTGAGATTCCCCCCCTCGAAGGGAGACCCTTAGTTTGGGAGCTTCATTCGAGCCTCATGTTGCAGAACATCAGTTGGAGGAATTCATAGAACCTTATGTTTAACAATCCTTACAAAAAACTTTGGAGCACTAATTGTTCAAATGTGTTTCTGATCCGCTGCGTGTGTGTGTTTATCTCTTCTGTCTTCTGTCTGTGGTGTTTAAGCTGCCAGATCGCTTCCTTTGAAATCAGCTCAGTCATGAACTCATTCCTACAGACATGCTTGCGTGTAATAAGGGCTATACAAATACATTTTGATTTGATTTTGATTTGAGAGAGAGAGAGAGTAAGAAATGAGATTGATTGAGAAAGATAGAGAGAGATACAGGGAGAGAGGAAGACAAGGAGAGAGAGAGAAAGGGAGAAAGAGAGGAGGGGGGAGTGAGGGGGAGAGAGGGCGAGGGCGAGAGAGATCAAATGTGGCAGTGTTCAGTGCTGCAGAGCAGTAGATGACTACCAGATGGGCAGAGTGTGTCCAAACAGGAATGACAGCGTGGAGGCAATTCAGCAATTTGTCAGATTTGAGGTTCATCCACTTTGTGCTTCTACTTCAGAGAGTCTTACAATCAGAGCGGCTCTCAGGGAGGAGATGCCCATGGCTTCTCACACACACACACACACACATTCACACACATACACACACACACAGCTACATGCACAGAAACAGACTTACAATCACACACTTCCATGCACATACCTACACACACACACCAGCAGAATTGATTGATAACCACTTCACACATTGCTATGGCTACATGAATGGGAGGAGGGGCAGGGGTAGGAGGGGGAAGAGAGGAGAAGGAGGAGGAGGGGGAAGAGAGGAGCAGGAGAAGGAGGAGGAGGGGGAAGAGAGGAGCAGGAGAAGGAGGAGGAGGGGGAAGAGAGGAGGAGGAGAAGGAGGAGGAGGGGGAAGAGAGGAGCAGGAGAAGGAGGAGGGGGAAGAGAGGAGCAGGAGAAGGAGGAGGAGGGGGAAGAGAGGAGGAGGAGAAGGAGGAGGAGGGGGAAGAAAGGAGCAGGAGAAGGAGGAGGAGGGGGAAGAGAGGAGCAGGAGAAGGAGGAGGGGGAAGAGAGGAGCAGGAGAAGGAGGAGGAGGGGGAAGAGAGGAGGAGGAGAAGGAGGAGGAGGGGGAAGAGAGGAGCAGGAGAAGGAGGAGGAGGGGGAAGAGAGGAGCAGGAGAAGGAGGGGGAAGAGAGGAGCAGGAGAAGGAGGAGGAGGGGGAAGAGAGGAGCAGGAGAAGGAGGAGGAGGGGGAAGAGAGGAGCAGGAGAAGGAGGAGGAGGGGGAAGAGAGGAGGAGGAGAAGGAGGAGGAGGGGGAAGAGAGGAGGAGGAGAAGGAGGAGGGGGAAGAGAGGAGCAGGAGAAGGAGGAGGGGGAAGAGAGGAGCAGGAGGAGGAGGAGGGGGAAGAGAGGAGCAGGAGAAGGAGGAGGAGGGGGAAGAGAGGAGCAGGAGAAGGAGGAGGAGGGGGAAGAGAGGAGGAGGAGAAGGAGGAGGGGGAAGAGAGGAGCAGGAGAAGGAGGAGGAGGGGGAAGAGAGGAGCAGGAGGAGGAGGAGAAGGGGGAAGAGAGGAGCAGGAGAAGGAGGAGGAGGGGGAAGAGAGGAGCAGGAGAAGGAGGAGGAGGGGGAAGAGAGGAGGAGGAGAAGGAGGAGGGGGAAGAGAGGAGCAGGAGAAGGAGGAGGAGGGGGAAGAGAGGAGCAGGAGGAGGAGGAGGAGGGGGAAGAGAGGAGCAGGAGAAGGAGGGTAGAAAGTGGTCTTTGTTGCTCCCTGTTCAGGCCTCTCTAGGAGGAAACCAGGTCTTAACTGCTGCATGGAGACACACCCTCCTGGAGGGGGGGCAGAGAGGGGGGAGGGGGTTGGCAAAGGGAAGGATGAGGTAGCAGGAGCCACCCCGCCTCCCCCCCCCCCCCCACACACACACACACACACACACACACACACACACACACAGGCTACCTACCCACACATGAGCCTGACATGGAAAACATTCCAGAACATTCTGCCCTCTATCCTGCTGCTCTATCACATAGTCATGGAAACAACAAACCCTAACACTGCAGAACCAACCTTGACCCCAACCTTGACCCCAACCCTTATTCTGACATTGATAACCTAAACTCTTAACCCCAGCCCCAAACCCCCACCTAGCCCAGTGTTGGTAGCCAGTGCAGTGCACTGGAATGTCTCTGTGTGTGTAGGTGTGTGTGGCGGTGGGGACAGTCAGTGCCTTTGACTGTGTGTGTGTATCTGTTTTTGTATTTGCATGTGTGAGCAAGCTCATGCCATTGTACCCCAAATTAATCATGTATTGTGGTTTTGAGGCAGCCAGAGTGTGCTGCAGCAGACCAGATGTGGGTCAAAGGAAAATGTTTAGTTTGGGAACTCAGTAAGGTGTGTGTGTCTGCATGTTTATACTGTACACATAAGTGTAATGGCATGCAGGGCATGCGTGTGTGTTGGTGCATGTGTGCACTCTGTATGTTTGTACTGTGTGTGTGTAACTACAAGTCCTCTACCATAGCTAGCCTAGCTACACCTCCTCTACCTCACAGCTAGCCTAGCTACACCTCCTCTACCTCACAGCTAGCCTAGCTACACCTCCTCTACCTCACAGCTAGCCTAGCTACACCTCCTCTACCTCACAGCTAGCCTAGCTATACCTCCTCTACCTCACAGCTAGCCTAGCTACACCTCCTCTACCTCACAGCTAGCCTAGCTACACCTCCTCTACCTCACAGCTAGCCTAGCTACACCTCCTCTACCTCACAGCTAGCCTAGCTACACCTCCTCTACCTCACAGCTAGCCTAGCTACACCTCCTCTACCTCACAGCTAGCCTAGCTACACCTCCTCTACCTCACAGCTAGCTAGCCCTACTACCTCCTCCACTTTTGTGTGTTTCTTTCTCCCTGCGGTGAACATGGAGGTCAACCACCTTCTCAAAGTACATTTGCTGCCTAGCAGCTTGTCTGAACCTTTAATAAAGATCCTAATTCTATATGAGATGCTATTCTTATCCATAACATATACATTATAATAATATGTAATTCCAGACATACCAACCTGCACCCCCTCCCCCCTTCCAGGAGACTTGGGATGTCTGGAGTGAGGGAAGGTATGTGTTAGTCATTTGGAAACAAAGCAATGGGGGTTGCTGATGTCGTATCCCACAATGCAATGCAGAAATCCTCTAACATATGGTGCACCAGGAAGGGGCTGGTTGACCCTCGACCTCCCATGAGTCTCCTGGGATTGGCTGCTCCCGACATCCAACATCACTGCACAGTGCCGCCATGCTGCCTCGCTGTGACTGGAATAGCAATCACTCCCTCTCCCTCTAACCTGGGTCTCGAGTCTCCCATATTTTAATTATTTCCTTTTTTCCCCATTTCTGGGCTTAATCTCTTTCTCTCTCTCTGTCTCTCTCGCTCTAGAATTCATCTTTGTATTTATTTTCTCTGTCTTGTCTATAACCTTCTCGTCAATCTTTGGAGGAACATGTCTCTCTGTCTCCACACATGGGATCCATTACAGCTTGCAGGAGAGAGTACAGGAAGTGGGCTGAAATGTGTTGCTCTACTTACCTCTGTTTCCTACCGCCTTCGGTCTGAGGCCCAGTGTTCCCTATCCCTAGAACTTTAGAACCCTAGCCATAGAACCTTTGAACCCTAGCCATAAAACATTAGAACCCTAGCCCTAGAACCCTAGAGGGTAACAGGGTTAGGGTAACAGGGTAGGGTGAGGGTAACAGAGTGAGGGTAACAGGGTAGGGTGAGGTAACAGGGTGAGGGTAACAGGGTAGGGTGAGGGTAACAGGGTGAGGGTAACAGGGTGAGGGTAACAGGGTAACAGGGTGAGGATAACAGGGTAGGGTGAGGGTAACAGGGTAAGGTGAGGGTAACAGGGTAAGGTGAGGGTAACAGGGTAGGGTGAGGGTAACAGGGTAAGGTGAGGGTAACAGGGTAAGGTGAGGGTAACAGGGTAGGGTGAGGGTAACATGGTAAGGTGAGGGTAACAGGGTAACAGAGTGAGGGTAACAGGGTAGGGTGAGGTAACAGGGTGAGGGTAACAGGGTAGGGTGAGGGTAACAGGGTGAGGGTAACAGGGTGAGGGTAACAGGGTAACAGGGTGAGGATAACAGGGTAGGGTGAGGGTAACAGGGTAGGGTGAGGGTAACAGGGTATGGTGAGGGTAACAGGGCAGGGTGAGGGTAACAGGGTAAGGTGAGGGTAACAGGGTAAGGTGAGGGTAACAGGATAGGGTGAGGATAACAGGGTAGGGTGAGGGTAACAGGGTAAGGTGAGGGTAACAGGGTAAGGTGAGGGTAACAGGGTAGGGTGAGGGTAACAGGGTAAGGTGAGGGTAACAGGGTGAGGGTAACAGGGTAAGGTGAGGGTAACAGGGTAGGGTGAGGGTAACAGGGTAGGGTGAGGGTAACAGGGTAAGGTGAGGGTAACAGGGTAGGGTGAGGGTAACAGGGTAGGGTCAGGGTAACAGGGTAAGGTGAGGGTAACAGGGTAAGGTGAGGGTAACAGGGTATGGTGAGGGTAACAGGGTAGGGTGAGGGTAACAGGGTGAGGGTAACAGGGTAAGGTGAGGGTAACAGGGTAAGGTGAGGGTAACAGGGTAGGGTGAGGGTAACAGGGTAAGGTGAGGGTAACAGGGTAAGGTGAGGGTAACAGGGTAGGGTGAGGGTAACAGGGTAGGGTGAGGGTAACATGGTAGGGTGAGGGTAACAGGGTAGGGTGAGGGTAACAGGGTAGGGTGAGGGTAACAGGGTAGAAGGCTGGACATGGTTAGGGTGAGGGTAACAGTCGCAGAAGGCTGGACATGGTTAGGGTGAGGGTAACAGTCGCAGAAGGCTGGACATGGTTAGGGTTGTGTGGCTGAATAGGAGCCTCCTTTGTGTCCTGATAACAAACACCTGTGAACAATTAGAGAGGAGGAGGAGGTAGAGGAGGGAGAGGAAGGGATGAGGAGGGTGAGTAGGGGAGAGGAGGGTGAAGAGGGTGTGTTTAAAAAACAAGATAAATATATTTATCTCCCCCTCTGCCTCATATTTTGTCACTCTGTGTCTCTGTCTCTCTCTGTCCAGGCTGAGGTGTCTGTCTGGAATGCAGTCTGCCAGCCATGTGCAGATCTCCTGCTGCTCCTCCGTTTTCAAACAAACACATCTCATCTCGCAGCACTCTTGGAAATTGGCAAAATCTCTTTTTCCTCGCTTGCAAAAAAAAAGAGACAGGATCCCAAACTGGATTCACCCATGTGTGTTAAATATAGACTGAAGAGGCTCAGGCTCAGCCTGCAGAGTCTGAGCTGGCAGGACAATAACGATAATAATTGTAAAATAATTTAATACAATCTCAGTTCATCTATCTTTCTCCTTCGCTGTCTCTCGCTCTCTGAGGGCAGAGGGAGAATGACAGACTCCATTCAACGAGGCCAGAGTGAATATTCCTACTGTGGGAGGAGAGGACAGGGGATGGGAGAGAGGGAGGTAGAGAGAGGACAGGAGAGAGGGAGGTAGAGGAGAGAGGGAAAGGGAGGGGAGAGTAGAAAAGAGAGGAAAGGAGAGGAAAGGGTGGGGACAGGAGAGAAGAGACGAGAAGAGGAGAGAACAAAAGAGAGGGAGAGGACATAAGAGGAGAGAGGGAGGGATGGTGAGGACAGGAGAGAGGGAGGTAGAGAGAGGACAGGAGAGAGGGAGGTAGAGGAGAGAGGGAAGGGGTGAGGACAGGAGAGGAGAGAGGGAGGGTGAGGACAGGAGAGAGGGAGGTAGAGGAGAGAGGGAAGGGGTGAGGACAGGAGAGGAGAGAGCGAGGAAGAGGAGAGAGGGAGGGAGAGAGAGGACAGGAGAAGAGACGATTGATGAAAAAGGAAAAACAAGGAGCTGACAGTTAGGGACGACTAATCACTAATCACCCAGTCTAGCCAAGAGCGTCCTCCTTCTCACTGTTGCCTGTGCTCACACACACCCTTACACACACACACATACACAGACTGACATATATACACACACACGCTCACACAGCGCTTGAACCTGTGGCTGGTGCCAACAGCAGATAATTATAAACCCCTCTGGAGACCAGCCTGACCTACTGACCTCCTGCACACCAAGCCTACTGGGAGGAGGGGAGAGAGGGAGGGGGCAGGGGAGAGAAGGAGAGAGGGAGGGGAGAGAGGGAGGGGGCAGGGGAGAGTAGAGAAGGAGAGAGGGAGGGGAGAGAGGGAGGGGGCAGGGGAGAGTAGAGAAGGAGAGGAGGAGGGGAGAGAGGGAGGGGGCAGGGGAGAGTAGAGAAGGAGAGGAGGAGGGGAGAGAGGGAGGGGGCAGGGGAGAGGAGAGAAGGAGAGGAGGAGGGGAGAGAGGGAGGGGGCAGGGGAGAGGAGAGAAGGAGAGAGGGAGGGGGCAGGGGAGAGTAGAGAAGGAGAGAGGGGGCAGGGGAGAGTAGAGAAGGAGAGAGGGAGGGGGCAGGGGAGAGGAGAGAAGGAGAGAGGGAGGGGGCAGGGGAGAGTAGAGAAGGAGAGAGGGAGGGGGCAGGAGAGAGTAGAGAATGAGAGGGGAGGGGGCAGGGGAGAGGAGAGAAGGAGAGGAGGAGGGGAGAGGGGCATGAACTATGGAGTCACTTTGTTAGCATTATTATACAATATTATATTATCTTTAGTGATTTTTCACAAACTAGAACACAACAAGGACATACCACTGTGTTGGTTTGACAAAACAGAAAGATGAATCTCCTTTGTTATTCCTGTTAACCCTGCCTACTAAACTCTCTACCTCTCTTTCTCTATCCCTCCCTCCCTCTCTATTCCTCCCTCTCTGTCCCATCACTTGATAGGTCTCTGTATGACATCACTGACTAGGTATGACATCACTGGATGGGAGAGTGGGAGAGAAGGAGAAAAGGAGAGAGAGGGGTAGAGGAGAGAGTTGAAGGGAGAGAAAGCAGGGGTTCACCACTAGTCTCCCATGATTGATGATGATTGGGACCAGATAAACCTCTCCCAACATGAACTCTCTTTTTCCCCCTTCTTTCTTTTCTTTCCCTCTCTCTCTCTCTCTCTTTCTCTCTCCCCCTTTCTCCCTCTAACCTATCATAGTATTTAAATCTGACCTGTTCAATGTGTGTTGATGTGTGGTTAAGGTTGTTTACTGGTGTGTGTGCGCTTGTTGCATGAGTGACAGTCTGTAGGGAAGACTGTGAAGCACCTCCAGGGTTAGGGTACATATGATGCTCCTCTCCCCTCCCCTCTTCTCTTCTCTTTGAAACATCTTCAGATCTGATCACTTCCAGATGTCCAATATTAGATCTGGGGCCCTATCTTGCACCCAGCGCAATTGATTTTGTACACCGGCGCATGTATCATTCCTATTTTGCACCCGACGCACAGCGGACTTTACCCTCCACAGACACACGTCGGTAAATTAGGGAATGAACTTGCGCTCCCGGGGGCGGGTCAGCGAAAAAAGGAGGCGTGTTCCGGCGCAAACGTTCCCTGGTGCTATTTTGCAGTTTCAGAAAACAATTCTGCCACAGACCAGGAAAAACGTAGTCTAAAGTCAGTGGCGCGTTATTCAGATGCTATTTTAAGGGGGCATGCTTGGCCCGTGCGCACTGCTGGCGAGGCCAGGGTCTTCTTCCTGCGAAGCTGCGTTACATTGTTTTGATTTATTGTATGGCTGTGTTACATTTCTTTCATGTCAATGATTAAAGATTTTCATGAGAAATCTCTATCTATGTGAACTTGATTTGTAACAATTGTGGCAATTTCCTCCCATTACATTACATTTACATTTAGCAGACGCTCTTATCCAGAGCGACTTACAGTAAGTACAGGGACATTCCCCCGAGGCAAGTTGAGTGAAGTGCCTTGCCCAAGAACACAATGTCATTTGGCACGGACGGGAATCGAACCAACAACCTTCTGATTAATAGCCCGACTCCCTAACCGCTCAGCCATCTGACCCCCCTGTTACTCCCACGCCTCTTTAACCAAAGCTAATTTGGGTGGGTTTCTTCTCCCATCCCCATACAATGTCACTTCTCTATCTTTTACGGCCCTGACGAGAACGTCGGTCTCCTCGGCTGTAAAACCGCTCCTGGCATGCGCCTGGAAAATCCGCCGTTATAATAGCAATCCACCATGGAACAAGCGCGCCTGTCTTAAAGGGAATGTGAGATGAAGCTCTGATTGGTTTATTGCACGTTACGCCCAAACCACACCTATGAGTAGGTCTAATGTAGCTACTTCAGATCCAACTCATTTTAGAGTTGGATCATTTATCCCGCCGGTATAATAGCAACAGCGCCCGAGTTCCGCCAACAAAGTTACTTGCGTTTCCCGTTTGATACTTGCGTTTCAGATCGTTAAAATAAGGCCCATTATCTCTCTCTACGTTTCTGTCTCCCTGAATGTCTTGCCCTCTGTCTGTTTAAACGTCACTTTCTGTTTATACGTCACTATCTCTTTTTATGTCTATCCTTCGTCTCTGTGTCTTTCAGTCTTTCCATTTTCTCCTCCACTCTCTGCATCTCCTTCCATCTCTTCACTCTCTAGGGGATGAGCATGAAGACCACTCACCATCCGAATCACCGAAAAACAACCTTCCTCTCTTCCCTTCACTCCATCCTCTACATCCTCCTCTCTCCCGCTCCCCCAGGCCCTCTCTCTTGCTGACCTCAGATTCACCCCTCACACTCCCTCCAGACCCCCCACACACACCCCTCACACTCCCTCCAGACCCCCCACACACACCCCTCACACTCCCTCCAGACCCCCCACACACACCCCTCACACTCCAGACCCCCCCACACACACCCCTCACACTCCCTCCAGACCCCCCCACACACACCCCTCACACTCCCTCCAGACCCCCCACACACACCCCTCACACTCCCTCCAGACCCCCCCACACACCTCTCACACTCCCTCCAGACCCCCCACACACACCCCTCACACTCCCTCCAGACCCCCCACACACCTCTCACACTCCCTCCAGACCCCCCCCCACACCTCTCACACTCCCTCCAGACCCCCCCACACACACCCCTCACACTCCCTCCAGACCCCCCACACACACCCCTCACACTCCCTCCAGACCCCCCACACACACCCCTCACACTCCCTCCAGACCCCCCCACACACCTCTCACACTCCCTCCAGACCCCCCACACACCCCTCACACTCCCTCCAGACCCCCCCACACACACCCCTCACACTCCCTCCAGACCTCCCCACACACCCCTCACACTCCCTCCAGACCCCCCACACACACCCCTCACACTCCCTCCAGACCCCCCACACACACCCCTCACACTCCCTCCAGACCCCCCCACACACCCCTCACACTCCCTCCAGACCCCCCACACACACCCCTCACACTCCCTCCAGACCCCCCACACACACCCCTCACACTCCCTCCAGACCCCCCCACACACACCCCTCACACTCCCTCCAGACCCCCCACACACACCCCTCACACTCCTTTCAGACCCCCCACACACACACCCCTCACACTCCCTCCAGACCCCCCACACACACCCCTCACACTCCCTCCAGACCCCCCACACACACCCCTCACACTCCTTTCAGACCCCCCACACACCCCTCACACTCCCTCCAGACCCCCCACACACACCCCTCACACTCCCTCCAGACCCCCCCACACACCCCTCACACTCCCTCCAGACCCCCCACACACACCCCTCACACTCCCTCCAGACCCCCCACACACACCCCTCACACTCCCTCCAGACCCCCCCACACACCCCTCACACTCCCTCCAGACCCCCCACACACACCCCCTCACACTCCCTCCAGACCCCCCCCACACACACCCCTCACACTCCCTCCAGACCCCCCCCACACACCTCTCACACTCCCTCCAGACCCCCCCCCACACACCCCTCACACTCCCTCCAGACCCCCCACACACACCCCTCACACTCCTCCAGACCCCCCCCCCACACACCCCTCACACTCCCTCCAGACCCCCCCACACACACCCCTCACACTCCCTCCAGACCCCCCACACACACCCCTCACACTCCCTCCAGACCCCCCACACACACCCCTCACACTCCCTCCAGACCCCCCACACACACCCCTCACACTCCCTCCAGACCCCCCCACACACACCCCTCACACTCCCTCCAGACCCCCCCACACACACCCCTCACACTCCCTCCAGACCCCCCCACACACACCCCTCACACTCCCTCCAGACCCCCCCACACACACCTCTCCCACTCCTTCAGACCCCCCCACACACACCCCTCACACTCCCTCCAGACCCCCCACACACACCCCTCACACTCCCTCCAGACCCCCCACACACACCCCTCACACGCCCTCCAGACCCCCCACACACACCCCTCACACTCCCTCCAGACCCCCCCACACACACCCCTCACACTCCCTCCAGACCCCCCCACACACACCCCTCACACTCCCTCCAGACCCCCCCACACACACCCCTCATACTCCCTCCAGACCCCCCCACACACACCCCTCACACTCCCTCCAGACCCCCCCCAACACACCTCTCATCTGACTCCGCTAGCCTCAGCCCCAGCCTCTGTCCCAGCCTTTGCCCCAGCCTCAGCCCCAATCTTTTGCCCCAATGCAACACA
>NW_026911544.1:83200-113001 GCF_963692335.1 Osmerus eperlanus | reverse complement strand
GTTCCAGAACGTTCTCTGCATGGCCCATCCACCCTTTCTCCTCCTGTCTCCTCTAACCCTGCTCGCTATTCTAGAACAACACCAATCTCTGTCTCTTGGAGTGGAGGGGTGAGGAGGTGAGGGGGTGAGGCCCATGCAGGCCAGGCTGAAAGGCCCAGGTGTCACCATTGTGTGGGAGTGAATGGGCCAGACCCCTCCTCACCCTTCCCCTCCTCCCCCTCCTCACCCTCCCCCTCCTCACAGTACCCCTCCTCACCCTCCTCACCCCCCTCCTCACCCTCCCCCTCCTCACAGTACCCCTCCTCACCCTCCCCCTCCTCACCCTCCCCCTCCTCACATTACCCCTAATTGTACCCCTAACCCTACCTCTTCACCTACCACTCTCTCCATCCTCCCTTCCACCTGGAGGGGAGAGAGGGAAGACTTTAGAGAGAGCGGTAAATAGAAACAGATATAAAAGGGGAGAGAGTGAGACAGAGTGATGGATATCAAAAGACAAAAACAGAGAGAAATAGAGAGAGAGATAGAGACAGAGACAGGGGGAGCGGGAGATGAATGACCTGTGGACAAGAGTGTGGGTTCTCCACTTCAGGAAGTCCACTGTTGAGAACTAGGCCAGGACTTCCACACATACACATCCAGGACTTCCACACACACACACACACATCCAGGACTTACACACACGCACACACTGGGTGTGTCTAGGGTAGCGTGAACTCATGAGTGTGTGTCCCTAAGAAGATACAGGAGGTGGCTGGGGGATTTAGAACCATCAGGAGCACTAAGCTGTTGCAGGTGTTCCTGGCTGCTCTCCCAAGATCCTGCTCCAGCAGGGAGCTCCATGTGTGTGTGTGTGTGTGTGTGTGTGTGTGTGTGTGTGTGTGTGTGTGTGTGTGTGTGTGTGTGTGTGTGTGTGTGTGTGTGTGTGTGAGGCTATGATGATTCTCCAGATGTTCAGTACTATCATCATCTTCATAAAACCCCAACATGTACCCCCAGAGAGTGACTGGATAGAGGGGGTGGGTAGATATATGATTGTGTTGTTCCGTGTGGTTGTGGTGTTAGTGTGTGTGAGGTTGTGTGTTAGTGTGTGTGTGGTTGTGTTACTGTACTGTGTGTGTGGTTGGTTCAGTGACTGACCTGACTAGGTCATCAGGAGGAACAGGTTCCTCTTCTGCACTGAAGTCGTTCACTTCCTTTCCTGAGACTCTGCTGCCCTCGTGTGGTAGAGATGGCAACTGCAGCTCAGAGAGCAGGGAGGTGCCCAGTCTGGTCCTGTCACCTGTTCATAATGCCAACTCTTCAGACCTGAAGAGTCCCCCCCCCCCCCCAGACACACACACACCCTGAGAACAGCACTGCGCACACACATGCACACACAAACAACCCACTACACACACACACACTCTCTCTCTCTCTTTCTCACACACACACACACACATATGAGTGTAAGAACAAGGCCCGTAGCACCATGTTTAATACAGAACACGGATGAAACAGCCATCTCAGCTAACGTGGATTTATAGGACATGCAACAACATTAAAACCCTTATATGACATTGTGTGTGTCCTCAGGGAGTGTAGTTGTAGGAGCTCCTCATGACCCAGTCTCTCACAGAGGGGGCCCAGTCTCGCACCAGGGCCAGGAGGTGGAGGTGCTGGGGGTAGTAGGTCTCTGCCTGCCGGCTGGCCCCCACCTTCAGCAGGGCCAGAGCTGCCTCACTGGCTGGGTAAGCTGGGATGGTGACGATGTCCCTGGAACACACACATATGGTTGCCCTGTAAATACTAGATGAATGTGAAGGTAAATCACATGTAACGCTGGTGAAGTCACCTGACTTTCTCCATGGCGTTGTCGGTGTCGATGAGGCCCAGGGTGGCGATGGAGATGGACACGTTGCTGTTCTTCATTGCCAGCTCCTGCTACAGAGTCCCAAAGAACCCGTTCAGGGCGAACTTGGTGGAGGAGTAGGGCGCCACGAACGGAGAAGACATCTTAGCTGAGTGAAAACAGAGAGGACTCAAATCTGCTGTTCAATGTAGGTCAGTTATGTAGCTTAGTAGACCAGTTCTGATGCTTTATAGGTCAGTTATGCAGCGTGGTGGTGGTAAGGTGGTGCAGGAGACGGACCCAGCAGAGACGACACGACGACCAGAGACCCTCCGCTGGGCTCCAGCAGTGGCAGAGCTGCCTTCGCCATCTGCACGTAGCTCAGGAAGTTCACCTGCAGGGGGAGACACACACACACACGGTTAACACACATACAAGGTTAACACACATACAAACGGTAAACACACACACATATAGTAAACACACACACACACACGGTTAACACACATACAAACAGTGAACATACACACGGTAAACACACACACATATAGTAAACACACACACACACGGTAAACACACACACATATAGTAAACACACACACACATATAGTAAACACACACACGGTAAACACACACGCATACATATAGTAAACAAACACACACGGTAAACACACACACATACAGTGAACACACGTATTGAATCCACAGACAAACACAACACCATAGGTAAACCCTACTTCTGGCCTACAGCAGCAGCATAGTTGTGTATGTCCAGTATAACCTGTTAGACGCAGCGCTGCTGCCCCTTACCTGCATCAGCCAGCGCAGGTGCGGCATGTCTCCGTCCCACATGCTGAAGGGGCTGGAGCCGATGTGGTTGAGCACCACCACGTCCAGTCCCCCCAGGAGGTCTGCAGCCAACCCCACGGCCCGCTCAGCATCTTGGGGTTCAGCCATGTCCAACACCAGGTACCGGGCCTGCTGGGCCCCTAGCACCTGGCAATGTTCAGACACCTGCCCCACAGTAGCCAATCAGGACACACCACTACATCAGCAGCCAATCAGGAGACATTGCTACAGCAGCCAATCAGGAGACATCACTACAGCAGCAGCCAATCAGAGCACATCATTACAACCAATCAAAACAGCAATGCCCCCCACCTTGTGTAGGACATGCCCCTCACCTTGTGTAGGACATGCCCCTTACTTTGTGTAGGACATGCCCCTCACCTTGTGTAGGACATGCCCCTCACCTTGTGTAGGACATGCCCCTTACTTTGTGTAGGACATGCCCCTCACCTTGTGTAGGACATGCCCCTCACCTTGTGTAGGACATGCCCCTTACTTTGTGTAGGACATGCCCCTCACCTTGTGTAGGACATGCCCCTCACCTTGTGTAGGACATGCCCCTTACTTTGTGTAGGACATGCCCCTCACCTTGTGTAGGACATGCCCCTTACTTTGTGTAGGACATGCCCCTCACCTTGTGTAGGACATGCCCCTCACCTTGTGTAGGACATGCCCCTTACTTTGTGTAGGACATGCCCCTCACCTTGTGTAGGACATGCCCCTCACCTTGTGTAGGACATGCCCCTCACCTTGTGTAGGACATGCCCCTCACCTTGTGTAGGACATGCCCCTTACTTTGTGTAGGACATGCCCCTTACTTTGTGTAGGACATGCCCCTTACTTTGTGTAGGACATGCCCCTTACTTTGTGTAGGACATGCCCCTTACTTTGTGTAGGACATGCCCCTTACTTTGTGTAGGACATGCCCCTCACCTTGTGTAGGACATGCCGCCCACCTTGTGTAGGACATGCCCCTCACCTTGTGTAGGACATGCCCCTTACTTTGTGTAGGACATGCCCCTCACCTTGTGTAGGACATGCCCCTCACCTTGTACGGGACATGCCCCTTACCTTGTGTAGGACATGCTCCCTGCGTGCTGTGATCACCAACTGCGCTCCGAGGCGAGCGTAGTGATAGGCAGTCTGCTCCCCGATGCCCGTGCTGGCTCCAGTCACAAACACTCTGGCTCCTCTTAGAGACTCTGCACAACGTAAACAGCTAACAGGAAACAGCTAACAGGAAACAGATAACAGGAAACAACAGCTACTAGAGGACTTTTGTGACCACACAATAAGCCTTTAAGCATTCTGCAGCCATCTCTCATTCAAATACAGGAAACCAAAGATAACAACCAGATAAGCCAGGGGCCAGGCAGGGAGAATCCTAGTCTTCTTTCATATCACATGAATGCAGTCTACACCACAGAGACAACACTCACACTCACAATACTAAATGAGACCAATCATAAACTATTACACATCCAAGCAAGAGAACACTTACTCCTTTGACCAACCAACTTCAGGCGTTCTAGAACAGTCAGTTGGGTTTCTAAATATGGCTCGTTGATCATTGATTGGTTCTCTTCCTGTGTCATGCAGCAGTAAGAACACTTGGTCACCTGACCACTACACTACGAGAACACAGAAGGTTATCTGAGTTCACATATAAAACTAATAAGCTAATAGTCCAGTCACAGGGTTATTACCATTGTAATAGTCACATGTATCTGCTTCTAAAGCCCAGCACCTGGTTCAGTGTGGTGAGACAGGGTCAGTGTGGTGAGACAGGCTCAGTGTGGTGAGACAGGGTCCGTGTGGTGAGACAGGCTCAGTGTTGTGAGACAGGCTCAGTGTGGTGAGACAGGTCTCTCTTACCTGGGTCAAAGCTGGGTGCATTCCACTGGACCGCAAGAAACACACCAAGAGCTCCAACAAGAAAAAGTTTAGACAACGTTCTCATCCTGAGATTAGACAAAGCTCTCTGGCATGTATCTGCAAACAGGAACTCCTGTGGTTCAGCAACTCTGCAGAAACTAAAGAAATCTGACTCGTTTTTAAGGAAAGGTTTGTCCAGTGTGGCTTCCTCTTGCTGTGTAACTCAACACCCCACCCCCAAAAAGATAAGAGCATTATTGAACTTGAAGCAGGCGGAGTCTACTGTTATAACCACAGCCCTGTGAGTTCCAAACCAAATAAACATTCCTTCTTCATGTGACCATATAGGCCATGTTCTAAACCAAACAAATCTCTACTCCCTATCAGAACTGTGACCTATCAGACCCTCTCATGCCCTACTTCGCCCGATTCATAAGCACGAGACTTAGGTTGTGTTTCATCTCACTCTTACACACACAAATTACATTTCCTTTTTTGTTGAAAATATAATTTTTCTAATTCTCTAAATAAGTAACAATGAAATGTATGTGATCTAACAGGTTGTGGTGGCGTCGAATCAGCTGCTGGGATATTTATGTTGCGCCATTTAAAAAAAACTTTATTAACACAACGGGCGAGCAGTTGCCCTTCAGCGAATCGAGACAGCGCACTGTACAACACGTCATCTAATGCAGGCCCGTGTAACAAGATAGCTACGGATTCCCCCAAAAATCTGCACATATATTGTCCAGTTACACGTTTGGTGGTGAAGATATGGCGGCCAAGCTTTTACCGGTTGTGAAGTAAGTGTCTTCTAACGTTAATGGTCTCATTAACGTTCCAGCGCTGTTCCAATTATAGCAAGCTTTACCTTATAGCTAGCTACCTTAATCCTTATAGGCAGGTAGGTACCTTTATAGCTAGCTACCTTAATCCTTATAGGCAGGTAGGTACCTTGTAGTTACGTTTTTGTGTAGCTAGATACCTAGGAAAGTTTACAAAATGCAGTATTGTAAACGATATGCAGTTTTATCGTTGCTTTCATCTTTATTACAGACTAGTGATTTCAGTTAGCATCTAAACTTCCAGTAGGTTGTGGCTAGCCAGCTTTCTTAATCTATATCTGATTGTTAAGGTGTTTTTTCAACCACTTATCTCTGTTCTCTGAATATAATACTGAGCTAAATGAATCGTTAGGTTGGCCACCAAGGTGACCGTCGCGGGAGGGGCTCTTTATGTAGCCTACGACTCGGGTCTACTCGGAGGCAGCGCGCAAGGCTCCGAGGTTCTCAGCAAAGCTAAGGCAGCCATTCCGCCTGCCGTAGACGAGTGGATGAAGTACTTTGGCCTGGAGGTAGAGTCATTGGTTCGACGTCAGGGAAAGCGAAGAATTACTTGTTTTTTTGCCGTATGTGTCAAACATGTATGAATTTGACTTGTCTTTGATACACTTCAGCTCCCAGCTATACCGAAGGTCGCTTTCGCCCCGGTTGAGTCCTGGAACTCCGGTGAGTCCAACTACTGTCCGATTAGAGGGTTCCAAGTAAATAATATTTCTGTCTTGCGTGGGGTTTTCTAAATAAAAACGTTCCTGACCTGTATCGTGGTCATGGTGGTGTTTCTAACCATCCTCTCTGTGTTTCAGGTGTTCGCGCCTCCATCTCCTTCCTGTCCCTCGCGCCCACCAGAGCGGGAGAGATCAGCAGCCAGAGCGTGCAGTACCTGAGGAACCTGACCAAATAATATCGTCTCCTGGCAACATCGCCCCGCCTAGGAATCATAATGATAATTATTAACGATCTCAAAGCCTGGCAAGAAGCGATATGACTTGCCCTGAAAATAACGCCAAACCCAGAAAGATTTTCACACCATAAAGTAGCATGGCTATGATTTAAGTGCTTAAAGCTGTTACTAAACTGGATGCAGGATATACTGAATGCTATGTAACTGTCTACCAGAGAAGAAAATAATAGATCTCAGATTTTTGTGTAGAGATTTGGAAGTGATTTGATTGTTTGGGAAAGTCATCCAGTGTCCATTCAGAAACACAGCAGGAGCCCTCCATAAACAAGCTCACCCTAGTGTGGGCTTGCGTTTAAAAATGTTTTTATTTATCTCCTGAACTCTAACATTTAGTTTGTTCTAGCTTTAGCTAGAACCCAGTACCCAACAATTCACCTATTTTATACACAAAGAATGTCTGTTTTGTATATATAATTAATTCACCATGACTGTGTAAAATAAACCCTAAATGTGTTATGTTGTTTTGTGTTTGTTGAAGTAGTTATGTACAAGAAGTCCAGAAGTAAGATCATGATCAATGTGCAAAAAACTTTATTACTCATGACAGAATAATAACAGGATGGTTAAATCCTACTGCTCTAGAGGAGGAACATAGAGCACACCCTCCCTCTGCCTCTCCCTCCCCCATGAGACGAGCCTCACTGCAACACAGAAGGCTCTGAGCCACCAGGGGCAGGGACCCTAACCCATCAGGGACCTAGTCTGCACCAGCTTGAGGGTTCGTCTGCAAGAAAGGAGGCTGCAGCCTGATGTCTGCCGAAGAGGAGGCTGCAGCCTGATGTTTGCAGAAGAGGAGGCTGCAGCCTGACGTCTGCAGGAGAGGAGGCTGCAGCCTGACGTCTGCAGGAGAGGAGGCTGCAGCCTGACGTCTGCAGAAGAGGAGGCTGCAGCCTGACGTCTGCAGGAGAGGAGGCTGCAGCCTGACGTCTGCAGAAGAGGAGGCTGCAGCCTGACGTCTGCAGGAGAGGAGGCTGCAGCCTGACGTCTGCAGAAGAGGAGGCTGCAGCCTGACGTCTGCAGAAGAGGAGGCTGCAGCCTGACAGCTTGAAGGGTGAAACCACAGGTGACCTGTCCTGTCTTCCTCCAACCTGGAGACACGAGGGGACTGGAGCCAGCGTGAGCTCAGCCTGTTGTGTTAGATCAGAGACTGACAACCTCAAACAGGATATAAACAAAATCATAATATGAATAATTTAAATAATCTCTTTGTAGCCAGTCCCATGATGCATTTGGGTTGTTTGTCCAAACCTCGTTCTGAAATAGCTCACGTTGCTCCACCGTGACTAGGACACCAGAACTGAGACGGTTTTGTGTCTTTGGGTGAGTTGTGTCACAATATCAACAGACACACAACACACAGAAACGAGCTGATGTTTCTATGGGATATTTACAATATGATCACAACAGTACACGTCACTATACACAACACAAAAACTAACGAGATACAGTATTCTGAAGGTGTTAAAAGCGTTTTATAACTAGAGTAGAACTTCTCTTTTCTCCATGCACTTAATTTAGAATTAAAAGTATTTGCAGAAATATGACAGTAACCATTCGACTACAAAAAGCATGTTTGTGAAATCATGTATCAGTTTTAAGCATTATATGACTATACTTGTAGTGCTGCCTATAATATCACCATTCATAGGATACAAACCGATCAACAAGAATCAACGATCAACTGATCAATAACAATTTCATATCAACAAAAAAAACGAACTCATACTGCATGACCCTAGAACATTGCACATATTCTTACAAATGGACAAATGCCAAAACCCCTTTTTCCACCTTTGACACGTCTGTATGGTCTGATCGTTTAAACAGAGCCGGCTAATACTGGGCAGAACCTCTCCTCCCTCTGGTTCACACTGTTGCTATGTTTACAGCCCACGCAGGGTTTCTATGCAGTCCCTTGGCATGAGCGCCTCAAGCCCCTCCCCCAATCATATCAAGCCCCTCCCCCAATACTCTCAAGCCCCGCTCCCATTACCTCACAAGCCCCGCCTCCAGCTTCTTCAGCTTGAAGCAGAGCCCCCAGTGGATCTTGGTGGTATAGCATTTTTGATTTGGCACACTGCTCGTTCCAATCATTCTATTAACTCCGGTTCTCAAACCTGGCTCAAAATAATAGCTCTTTCATAAAATATGTTTTTCTGAAGACCCCAAGCTTCAATGCGCCACTGAGAAGTTTCCATAGAAACTAACGGGATGCCATCTTTAACCAGCTGTGATGCTTGTCTACTTAATAATAACTATGGTTTGCCTACATGCAGGCGGGATTTACCATGCGGAAATGTTGATAAGAGATCAACTTTTTGGTCTGCATGGGATGCGTACAGAACACTTTAAAACTTCTTCCCCTGGGGTACAAATGAGCATCTCTGGCCACGCCCCACGCAGACTGGTCCGTAACCAAAGCAACAGTGTCAACCTGGCATCGGGCTCAGGAGGATGGGTGGCGGGCGAACACGCCGCCATGGCAACGTGACTCGAAAGGCACTTTGATGATGCGCAAGGGACTCTAGTTTGTAATCTACCAATGAGACGTTGCCTCAGTGAGGATGAGCTCTAGCCCCGGCCAATCACAGGGCCCGTTACTGAGGAGCTCCAGCCCAGGCCAATCACAAGGCTCGTTACTGAGGACCTCTCAGACTAGTCTAGTCTCCGTGGTCACCGTGGTTACCGTGGTCTCCCCTGCCAGACCAACTCATTTGCTGTTCTGCTCAGGTTGTACAACCCTACGAGTTTGTACAGTATGTGTGTGTTTGTGTGTGTGTGTACGTTATGTGTGTGTGTACAGTATGTGTTTGTGTGTGTGTACAGTATGTGTGTGTGTGTGTGTATGTACAGTATGTGTGTGTGTGGTGATACAAACTGTGGCTCTGATAATAATAAATGATTGTCGATGAAGTCGTTAATAAATAACAGCTGCACACGAACGTGGTTCCTGTTCTGCTCTTCCACACCACAAGCCTCTCTGGCCCATATGGGACCACAAGCCTCTCTGGCCCATATGGGACCAGAATGGCTTTTTGGGGGGCAGCTTTCCCAATAACATTCATATAATTTATATTATTAATAATAATAATAATACTACATTGTTCGTGTAAGCTTGTATGAGGCTAAGTGTTAGCAAGTGGTCCAGAGCACCCAGCCAGAGCCTGCTCACACCATCCCTCCAGACGGCTTCCCCTGAGCCTCCCTACAACCACCCTCTAGTGGCCAAACCTGGCATTGCTACAGTTCCGCTCAGCATTAACCATGACAGAAACTAAAGAGGTTACACCTGCTGAAAGATGAAAGCATACTGGTTTAAAACCACAAACATTAAAATAAAAGTTTCTCTCTCTGTGAGGTCAGGCCACACTGAGAGAGCGAAGGGGGGTGATGACTGGGGGGAAGGAATCTGTCTCTAGGTGGTCTTGACCAGGTCATAGACGTGGATATGAAAGTCATCGTCATATTTGATATAGTAGACGGAGGGCTTGGCTGGGACCTGGTAGATCACCAGGCCGGTCCTCTTCACCCCCTTGTCAGTCACGTACTCCACCTGCTTACCCACAAGGCTCTCTGTTTCCTCCCCAGGCTTACGGTCAGCTGGGAGCAGGTGCTTGTTCTCTGAGGAGGGGCAGAAGGGGAGAGACACAGAACAAGACCTGCTTTACTAACAGATCTCACAGAAAGAGATTGTGTGTGTGAGAGAGAGAGAGAGAGAGAGAGAGAGAGAGAGAGAGAGAGAGAGAGAGAGAGAGAGAGAGAGAGAGAGAGAGAGAGAGAGAGAGAGAGAGAGAGAGAGAGAGAGAGAGAGAGAGAGAGAGAGAGAGAGAGAGAGAGAGAGAGCTGAACTGAGCTGGGAGACATCAGGGAGATGCTGCACACCCTGTGCACCAGGCTTCTATCCAGTTAAGTTGTACTGTACACCTTCCCAGTTGAGAAACAGAACAACATGGAACTATACTGTTTGTAGTAGTAGTAATAGAAATAGTAGTAATCCATACAGCAGTAATATTTGCGAGAAAAAAAACAGTACACCTCCATAACATTCATATACAGTTATTATATAGTGTTGTTAGAGAAATATTTGTAGGTGTTTTAATTTTTGTCTCACTATCCAGGTTCATTTTGATTGTTTTAAAATGCGTTCATTTCATGTAAGTTGTTGGAATATACAGGGTCTTCACTCCTCAACCTTTGAGCTGAAGAGTGGAAACCCTGAATTTATGAACTCTATCAAAGATGTTGATATAATTGTGCTGACAGAAACATGGTGTCAAAATAATCTGCTCACTCACTGTCCCCCAGGAAACAATGAAGTCATGGTGCCCTCTTTAAAACCAACATACGCAAGGGCAGAACATCGGGGGGGATCTTGGTGTGGTATAAAGAAGGTCTTTGCCATCATATCTCACCAGTTAAACAGGGTAAATCCTATATCTGGTTAAGGTTAGATCAAACCCTGGGCATCACTGATAGAGATCTATATCTCTGTGCTATTTATATACCCCCAATAGATTCTCCTTATTTTGAAGAAGACATTTTTTAAACTTTCCATTCTGAAATCACATATTTCCAGACCCAGGGAAACATGCACCTAATTGGAGATCTGAATGGACGGACAGGAATCAGACCTGATACAGTCGACCCACAGGGCAACAACCATGTGTCTGGTCAGTCTCCCCTGTTTACCACACCTACCATCACCCACCGGAACAACCGTGACTCTGTAATAAATCAAAGTGGCAAGGAGGTAGTGCACCTCTGTCGAGCCTTAGGCCTGTACATAGTTAATGGTAGGTTCAGAGGGGACTCTTTAGGCCTGTACATAGTTAATGGTAGGTTCAGAGGGGACTCTTTAGGCCTGTACATAGTTAATGGTAGGTTCAGAGGGGACTCTTTAGGGAGATTCACATACTCATCAGCTCTTGGGTCTAGTATGGTAGACTATGCAATCACTGACATGGACCCCTCCACTATCAGTGCATTCACTGTCAGACAGCAATCCCCCCTCTCAGACCACAACCAAATAAATGTATTTTTACAACTCTCAGGTCAAATTAGTGAAACAAAAAAGGAACCCAATAAACTGTATAAATTAAATACTACATACAGATGGACCCCTGACAGTGAAGACAAATTCATCATGGCCTTGAACTCACCTGATCTGATGAATAACATATCAACATATGACCAAAATCAATACGCCCCAACCAGAGACGGTGTAAACAAGGCCATTTATAATATCAATACGATATTTCACAAAGCAGCTATCAAAGCAGACCTTATCAAACACAAACGGAAACCAATTAGAAGGCAAAATACTGAAAAATGGTTTGATCAAAAATGTAAAACCATTAGAAAAGACCTAAAGAAAATAGCTAATGAAAAACATTGCCAACCAAAAAAAACAGCCCTACGCACTAGGTACAATAACATAAACAAATATAAACGTACAATTAGGAACAAAAAACAAAACTATACCCAGATGAAACTTGAAGATATTGAGAACGCAAATAATCAAAATCAATTCTGGGATATGTGGAACAACTTCAACGCAAATAAAACTCGAGCATTACCCATCCAAAATGGTGACATCTGGAGAGCACATTTTGAAAATCTGTACAAAGACTTACCAATCAATCAAATGAATTCAGATCAATGTATTATCAAAGAAAAACTCCAAACATTAGAAGAAACCATCAAAGACAACCAAAACCCCATTGATTTACCAATTACTTCGGAAGAATTGATCCAACAAACAAAATCTCTCAAGCCAAGGAAAACTTGTGGTCCAGACAGAATTACAAACAAAATGCTTAAATGCAGCACCCCAGAGATGCAGGGTGCAATGTTGAAGTTGTTCAATATCGGTTTACAGGTGTCAATGGACTTTGAGGTTCACTGTATGTCCATTTTACCCACTGAACTGTCGTTATTCAACTGTGACAAGGTAAATTCGGTTCTGCAATCAATGACCCCTTTAATCTTTCAACTGAATTTGCCATGTTTGGTTGTCATCGGATTATTTGGTAACATTAATAGTATACCGACGTCCATAGTAATGGTATGAATACTGTTTCTGTGGCTCCACCGTTGCTTTGGCAATATGAACATTTGTTTCTTAATGCTAATAAAGCCAATTGAATTTAATTGAGAGTGTGTGCGAGAGAGAGAGAGAGAGAGAGACAGACAGAGACAGACAGACAGGTGCTGTGTCTCACCGGCCTCAGGCAGGATGCGCAGGTCTCCGTCTGCATAGTCGTCCCACAGCTGGTACATGTAGAGCACCGGGTCCTTCTCGTAGGTGATGTAGTACCAGTGGGTCATGATGGGGGCGCGGGACAGAACCATCCCCCTCCACTCGTTCTTCTCCCCGTCCTCCTTCTCAAACAGGTGCTCCACCGCCTTCCCCACCAGCTCCTCAGCCCCGGGGGGAACCCTGATCCGGTTGTTGACTGAGGAGAGGGGAGGGACAGTAAGAGAGAGAGACACAGAGAGAGAGACACAGAGAGAGAGAGAGAGAGAGAGAGAGAGAGAGAGAGAGAGAGAGAGAGAGACACACACACAGAGAGACACACACACAGAGAGACACACACACAGAGAGACACACACACAGAGAGACACACGGAGAGATATGCTCTTATAACCAGAACTCACCCACTTTCTCTGAGAGCACCTGTAGGCTGGACACCCTCTCGTCCTTGAACAGCTCGATGCCGTAGACGCAGTCGAAGCCGTCGTACTTGACCATGAAGAGGGCAGGGTTGACCCCCAGACGGTCCAGCACTGTGCCCTTCCACTTGCTCTGGGTGCCTTTCTCATGCCAGTTGTGCTGGATACGCACTCCCAGGATGCAGTTGGGGTCCGGGGTCATGGTGTCGCTCAGCTCCCCGCTGCTCCGTTTCCTATTAGACAGACAGACGGAGTGGGAGGGAGGGATGATCAAAGCCGGCCATGAGATTACTGATGACATTGGTTTAGGGTTAGGCTTAGTTGGGACCTCAACCCTAACCCTTGCCTGGAACATTTCTCTCTATTTTTGTTACTGTCTTTTTCTGGTTATATTTCTCTCTCTCTCACACACACACACACACACACACACACACACACACACAAACACAATGAAAGCAGTGAATTTTGGGAGGGATGATTCCACATACCTGCCCCTTTTCTTGGACATGCCTCCAGACATTCAAATGCTACTGATAAAGAGAGATAAACAGAGGAGACAGAGAGAGGGACATAAGCACAGTGAATATCAGAGTAAATCAGTGCGCAAAAAGAGAGAACTGTTTTATTATTGGCTGAGATTGACAACCTGAACAGCCAATGGCCTTGCTTGACGAATAACTTCCTGGTTATTTGCCTGTGTGCATTACGCATTTATGGAGGTCAGTCACTAAAACATACAGTTTCACACACACACACACACACAACCAAAGAGACACACCTATTCTAAAAGCAACACAGTTCATGCACCATTAAATACTGTCTCTTATACCTCATTTGTTATAATCGGTCAAATCACCAATTCATAAACTGCTAAATGTTCGGCTACAGGGACAACAGGATCAAAACCAGATGTGTTCTGCCTTACTTGAACTTCAAGATTATAATACGTCAGCCATCGCCACTGGGTCAGAAATGATGAAACATGAAGATATGGCTGAAACATTTACCGATTCGTCGCCGTTTCGTAATAATAGCTCATATTACCTAAATAGCCACAGCTATCATTGACACAGCGCTAATGTTAGCTGTAGCTAGCGCACACCTGGGACTGTCCGCGCAATAACACTGTAGGTTATCAATAATTCTAGCTAGCTAGCATACCTATAAACTCCCCACTGCAGCTGTTCATTAATATCCTGAACATGAGGGTTTAAAGCGCAGCCATGGCTCCTGTACATCGATATTTTGATACAATCCATGCCGTTCAGTAAATCAAATTACCTGAACACGAATTTCATGCCAGTATTATTCAATTCTTCCTGCAGAGAAATGCAGACTACCGCCCATGCAAACCTCGCGAAACCTATGGAAAATGGGAGGCCAGTTCCTTGGGAGAAAAAACTACAACTCCCATAGTGGCGTAGCGGTGATGGCCGTAGAAAGTTAAGTGAACTTGAGTGTAATGAACACCGGGAATTGATGTCATTGTGAAGCCGACTTAAAATTTAGTCGTGTGTACGGCTCTGGCCGAGGTTATTCACGTGCTGTGCATCTTAATTTTTATTTATAATTAAAGTTATTGTCTTACATTTTTGTAAATGTTGCATGACTGAAATGTTGCATTTTGATTCTGATTCTGATGACTGTTGTATGGACACACATAGTTTAGAAAAGAAAGGGTCCTTACTGTGTGATTTCAAGAGTAATTAGCAGGGCCGGCCCTAGGGTTTTGAGGGCCCTAAACAAAAATAGTGTATGGGGCCCTTTTGATTTTTTTTTTTACTAATGTGTTTTTGGGGGGTCCCAAAACAAATGTTAACCCTCGTGCTGCCTTCGGGTCACATGACCCAAAGGTTCATAACGAACCATCGTTGTGTTTACCCAATTTTACCCAATACAAAACCAAATAAAAATAATTTTCTTTTAACCTTCGCAATGTGGGGGGTCTGAGACAGCCCAACGGTTAAAAGAAAATGCTTCACTTTGTTTTTGTATGCGGTAAAGTTGTCGCAATACGACGGTGGGTCACAATGACTGATGGGTCAGAACGACCCGAAGATAACACAAGGGTTAAGTTTGTTTATTGAGTCTCTCTTCCATCTTTATGAATAATGACATCAGAGCAATTCAATTATCATTCATCATTAGAGATTCATCTCTGAAACTAAGCGACAGTAAATAATCGAAATGATATGCAGAGACCAGGTGAACCTGGAAGTCAGAATCCTTTAATCACTCGAACAGTAACTCTAACAATATCTTAATAAAAAGATACAGTAAATGCCACAACACCACGTGGGTGACATGACAGATTCATACAGGAAGCATCCTAGTTGTTGTCGATGACTTCCTGTATCCAGGGCAGGTTAGCAGACACTCTCATGTAGACGTCTGGAGTGGATGGGTTTGCACACTCCATGCCCGAGAAGGAGATCAAGCCTGCAAGCTCTCCACTGCACACCAGGGGGCCCCCTGAGTCTCCCTGCAACACACACACACCATACACACCCACACACACAAACACACCCAAACACACGCACACCACACACACACGCACCACACACACACATACAGAGATGCACGTACACGAACACAGGGTACTTTAAACTGGGCCTGGTAATACAGACTGTTCCTTGACTGATCACTGAAATACTGTCAGACTACTGTGCACTTCTGATCCTTGATCTTCTACTGTACTTCATGCTTTGGATAAAAGCTGCTATTAGATGAATAAAGTGTGAAAATGTAAATGAAACTGTGAAACAAAAGAAAATGTGAGCAGAGAAACAACTCACCGAGCAGAACCCTTGTAAGCAGAGAAACGTCTCACCGAGCAGAACAGGTGGCTGGGCGGTGAGGGAATCGGGCTAGTAATCAGAAGGTTGCCAGTTCGATTCCCGGCCGTGTCAAATGACGTTGTGTCACCCTACTTGCCTCGGGGGGAATGTCCCTGTACTTACTGTAAGTCGCTCTGGATAAGAGCGTCTGCTAAATGACTAAATGTAAATGTAACCCTTGTAAGCAGAGAAACGTCTCACCGAGCAGAACCCTTGTAAGCAGAGAAACGTCTCACCGAGCAGAACAGGTGGCTGGGCGGTGAGGGAATCGGGCTAGTAATCAGAAGGTTGCCAGTTCGATTCCCGGCCGTGTCAAATGACGTTGTGTCACCCTACTTGCCTCGGGGGGAATGTCCCTGTACTTACTGTAAGTCGCTCTGGATAAGAGCGTCTGCTAAATGACTAAATGTAAATGTAACCCTTGTAAGCAGAGAAACGTCTCACCGAGCAGAACCCTTGGAAGCAGAGAAACGTCTCACCTCCATCAGAGACACTGACTGTCTCTCCACCTTCAAGAAAAGGCTCAAGACGCACTTGTTCCGGGAGTACAACGGTACTTAAGAATGGTTCGCTTGACCCGATGTTAGTTTCCTCAAGAATCACAATGACTCTTGCTTAGAGACTTGTTGCTCTTGTGGTTGGTGGTAACTGACTTAAATTTTTTGTACTCGCTGTGATATATTGTTTTTATTATTGTTGCTTTCTTTTCCCACAGGTACACTTGCACTTATAGCAGTTCATGTTGTTTAATTGTAACTTGTTTAACTACATGCTCTTATGGTTCTTCCCTTTGGCACTTATTTTGGTTGTTCACAATGTGTGCTTCATGTTTTGGCTACTCGCAATGTTTTGTGGCTATCTCGTTGTTATGATCAGTGACCTATGCACTTTGTAAAGCTCTCTCTTGGAAGTCGCTTTGGATAAAAGCGTCTGCTAAATGAATAAATGTAAATGTAATGTAGAGAAACGTCTCACCGAGCAGAACCCTTGCAAGCAGTGAAACGTCTCACCGAGCAGAACCCTTGTAAGCAGAGAAACGTCTCACCGAGCAGAACCCTTGCAAGCAGTGAAACGTCTCACCGAGCAGAACCCTTGTAAGCAGAGAAACGTCTCACCGAGCAGAACCCTTGCAAGCAGTGAAACGTCTCACCGAGCAGAACCCTTGTAAGCAGAGAAATGTATCACCGAGCAGAACCCTTGGAAGCAGAGAAACGTCTCACCGAGCAGAACCCTTGTAAGCAGAGAAACGTCTCACCGAGCAGAACCCTTGCAAGCAGAGAAAAGTCTCACCGAGCAGAACCCTTGGAAGGCCTGCTGTCCCGTCCCACACAGCATCTTCTCTGTGATCGTCAGGTTCCACCTCCGAGCACACTCAGACTGCGACAGGATCCTGACATCCACTTCCTGGAGCCGGTCTGCCAAGGTTCGGTTGTCCCCCACATCGCCCCACCCAGCCGTGCTGCACAGGCTGCCAGGGGCCGGCGGGTTCTGCATCAGTGGAATCAAACGCACCTCCCTGGTCAGGCGTGCTCTACCAGCAAGCTGGCACAGAGAGGGGGGGGGAGGTAAGGATGACAGGCACACAGAATAGTCAGTTGCACCATTAGGTGGCGCAAGCACTGGGTGCTGCTGTTCTAGGGTGAGAGACCGATCTCCACCAGCTCAGTGCTGTGAGGTTAGGGTTAGTACTATGAGTGGGGCTGGTCCAGGGTGAGAGAGGTTGGGGTTAGTACTATGAGTGGGGCTGGTCCAGGGTTAGGATGCTTAGAGATATCTCCACCTTGAGAAGCATGAGGTCCGTATCGTCCCCGACAACTTGGAAACCAGGATGACGGATGTAGCTCTGAACCTCCAGCTTCTGCTTGGATGACTCCCGGGCGCGAAGAGAGTGAGCTCCCAGGACCACCCTGTACCGCCTGGCACCAGGACACCAGACCCAGGACCCCAGGACACCAAGACACCAGGACAGGGTCAGACCAGAAATCAGAGAGAGGCAGACAGACAGGCAGACAGACATACATACATACAGCCAGACAGACAGACAGGTAGACAGACAGGTAGACAAACAGACAGAGATACAGACAGAGACTCACCCAGAGCAGTGTGCAGCAGTGAGAACAAAGTCCTCCCTCACCAGGACGCCTCCACAATCGTGTGTCCCCCTGGTCTGCAGGGAGGCCAGGTACGGTCTGGAGTGTGGCTCTGCCTCCCTGCCGCCCACGATACCCCCCCGGGACCCCCCTACCTCTGCACACACACACACAGTAAAGATACACTTGCACACACACACATGCAACATCCACAATGCCAATGGAGACAGAAAGAGAGAGAGTGAGGGAGAGACAGAGAAAGGGAGGGAGAGAGAGAGGGGGATGGAGGGAGAGAGAAAGGGGGAGGGAGGGAGAGAGAGAGAGAGAGGGGGAGGGAGAGAGAGAGAGGGGGAGGGAGACTTGTTCTAGTATTTACAATACAGTACAATACTGTAGAACTGTAAACTTGTGATCCTTAATCTTCTGCTATACTTTTTATAAATGCAGTTTGTCTCCTTGGATAATAGCATCTGCTAGATGAATAAAAAGTTAATATAAACGTAATGTTAAAATGACAGCAGTCAGAAAAGTATCTTACCCTCCAGAGACAGAAGCAGCCCAACGTAAAAAAACAAGAAGCTGACTTCCATGGTGCCTTCTACACAACCATGCTGCCAGAGGAGGCTCTTATACCGGGGAGGAGGGAGGAGGGGAGGAGGGAGGAGCCCTCCAAACCACCAGCACACAGTGACAAAACTCACACTTGGTATTTCAGCAGAGCGTTTAATGTCAGACATCACCCCGAGGTTAGGAAACCACACAGTCATGGTTGACTCACGATGGTCACGACGGAGACATAATTTACCATCTCAAAACTTAGAAGCACGTACAGACCTAATGGCCCCAGACACAGAGTCATGGTATTGGGAGAGAGAGAGATTGGGAGGGGGAGAAAGACAAAAAAAAGTGAGAGCAAGAGAAATGGAGAGATGACTTCATGATGGTGATGGTGAGAGAGCCTGTGTTCTAGCAGGTGCTGCTGTTGAGGACCTTTCTGATCCAGGACAGGAAACTGGACACCTGGGTGTGGATGTTGGGGACGTTGGGGTAGTCACAGTTCTTCTTCATGTTGAAGGAGACAACGCCGACCACCTCCCCAGCACACACCAGGGGACCCCCCGAATCCCCCTACAGGAGGGAAGGAGAGAGAGAGAGAGAGAGAGAGAGAGAGAGAGAGAGAGAGAGAGAGAGAGAGAGAGAGAGAGAGATAGAGAGAGAGAGAGAGAGAGAGAGATGGATGGATGGATGGACAGAAAATGGAAGTTGAGGATGAGGGAAAGATGGAAGGGGAGACAGAGAGAGAAAGAGAGGGGGATGAGAGGAGAGATACCATTTACATTTCATTATGGCATTGTGTTTAGTTAGTTCTCTAGCTATGTAGATAACAATGTTGTCAGTTTGTTCTCAAGTAAGTTGGTTAGTTAGTTGGCAAGCTAGCTAGTTAACAAGTTAGTTAGTTCATTTGCTACCTAGTTTGTTAGTTACTTAGTTAGCTAGCTGGCTATTAAACCTGACCAACCTGGCAGGCACCATTCTTGCTCTTGTACCCGCCTGCGCAGACCACGTTGTCGGGGAGGGACAACCCAACATCCTGCCACTGCTTGCGGCAGACGTCCAGGTCCACGGTGGACACGTTGACCACCCTGAGGTCATCTACCGCCCTGACACTTGTCTCCGTCGCCCCCCAGCCAGCCAAATGACACCGGATGTTAGCACCAACCGCGCGCGGCTTGGTCGGGATCCTGGCCACTTTTATGGGTTTCACTTTCTTGGACAGCTGTGGGGAGAATCCTAGTTACTTGGTATAGCTCTGTGGAAGAGCATTTGACTGCAGATTAAGAAAATAGTTTGTCTGCTAAATGAACACATTATTATTACGATGCACACAGGAACACAAGCAATGATATAAGGCAGAGTAGTACACAGTGCTGTTTAACTCATAATCTGTTCATCTGGTCAGAGTGGACATGTGATTATGTACCTTCAGGAGCATGATGTCATTTCCTGTCTTGACGTTCTTAAAGGAAGGGTGTATGCATTTGCGTTCCACGGCGAACCTTACAGCTCCCTTTGAGTTTTCCCCGATGTTGTGTGACCCCAAAACCACACTGAGGTTTCTAGAGGAGGCAGAGGTCAGAGGTCAGGATCACAGGTAGTGAAACCTCATGCTGCCATGAAATTCTCACTACAACAACCACTGGCTTTGACAAATAGTGTCTACAAAATACAGCATCCATGACAAACACCATCTTTGAAAGTGTTTAAGATACAGTGGTCTTGAGAAACACTGTCCATGAAATACAGTACCTAACTGACTTTGAGGAAGCCTGTTCTTGACAAACAATGGCTTTGAGAAAGTGTGGTCACTCAGAGTGTCTGTTGAATGACCACACTCAGACTAGTGAGAACATGAGCCTAGTGAGCTTCTCACCTCTGTATGAGAGGGGGGGGGGGGGGCGGGGGGGGGGGGAAATACAACCCACTGTCATTTCTCTGGAATGAGATCAATACATCCTGTCTGAGTTCTTAGAGCACATGAGGTCTAATCCATGAAACAACATGATAATATTTAGCAGTGGAAGCTCAGAACAAAGTAGTCAGCAGGCTTACCTCTTGTCACAGTGGGCTGCAGTCACAGTGGGCTGCAGTCACAACAAAGTAGTCAACAGGCTTACCCCTTGTCACAGTGGGCTGCAGTCAGAACAAAGTTCTTCTGGATCAGCACCCCTCCACAGCTGGGTTTGAGGTTATTCTGGACCGACGCCATGAAGGGAAACAAGCTCCTACCAGCCTTCTGCCCATTGATGATCTCAGTCCTTGACACACCTGCAACACATCACAACCCTGAACACCAACATGGAGTTTGATTTCAACCTCCAACTACAAGTACTAAATAAACCTACTGATGATGATCTTTCTGAGGTGTGGTTAGCTGGGCAGCTCTGTCTCAGGTAACTCACCTGTCAGTCCCTGGTGGGAGAGGAGGGCGGTCAGCAGCAGGGTGAGAGGGGCAGCCATGATGCCTGAGCCAAGTACGGACCCTCTGATTGACTCTGCGTATTTATACAGCAGGGGGCCACGCTGTCAGAGCTCATATTTGATGAGTCATGGAGCCACAAAGGGCATGATCTGTAGAGATGAAATGGTCACACACACACATATAGTACATGCACAAACACATACACACACACATCCACATGCATGCACAGACACACACAGATACATGCACAGACACACACAAATGTTGTAAAGTAGCAGTAGTGTTCTCACTCGTGTGGTTTAGATGAGGTGAGACAGATTATCTTCTCCCCAGACGCAGCTCAGTAGATCATCTCTTCCTGTGACACCTCACATAGCTCAGTTACTGGAAACCTGCTGACTCATGCATGCCCCAGATGCTGCTGCTGGGCTTGTTGTTTGTAGATGTTACCACTTGGGATTACATTTACAGAACAAAGCAAGCAGTGTGGGTCTGACTGTGTTCTGGTGGTCAGAGTCAATATATAAATATTTATATTTTCATGCAAAGTACTTTTCAACAAAGTAGTGCATGGTACAGTGTATGGTAGGGTTAGGGTTAGAGTGTATGGTATATACAGGGTTAGGGTTAGAGACATTATTATGATGCAGAGACATCTGCTAGTTCAAAGATTAGAGCTTCAAGTTGAGTCAGAATACAGATGCTGGAACAGTAAATGTGTGTTTGGTTTCTATAAGACCAGAGAATTGAAGACTTTATGACCATAATAGGACTGGTTTACTGCAACAGTGACTCCAACAGTAACTGCCTCCCTTTCTGTCTCTGTGTGTGTGGGTATGTGTGTATGTTGGTTGGTTGGTTACATTTCACATCTTTCCTAATACTGTCCTGTTGTGTCACCAACCAAATAATGTGCAGGCATCCTACCCTCTGCAGACATAACCCACCCACCAACCAATCCAAACTTCTTACAGCAGTACAGGAGGGAAGGGAGAGAATAGACAGAGAGACACAGAGAGAGAGAGAGAGAGAGAGAGAGAGAGAGAGCTATGCCTTTAATACATTTGAAACCCTCATACTATCAATCACCACTGTCTGATGATGAAAAGCTAAAAGTACTCTTAGGGGAGGGACACACAGCCCCCCTATCTGGACGATTTCTTAAAGAGTGCCTAACCCTAACCCTAACCATGAAATGAGGGAAAACCTGAGAGTAGTGTGACGAGCCTTTATGTGTTGTCCATTTCATTGTACAGCAGAGGAGAGAGAGAGCGTCCTGACTCCTCAGTAGGGATGAGTGTGTATACAGTTTAGTTTCTCCAGTCTTAAACCAACACACAGACACAGGAGTACACATACAGTTGAAACAAGGAATAATTTATCAACATTTTATTATGCTTCTCAAGCTGAACATGTACCGAGGCCCACACTCATCACTGAACGTATCTTAGCAACAGTGTATGCTTCCATGATCCTCTTCCTCTATTACTTCCAGTTATTTTTTCTACTTCCTGTTCATTTCCTTCTTAAGCCAGTGACACATGATGAGAAATATGCTCAGGGACGCAGAACGGGTTAACCACTGGCTTTAGGGGTTTACAAGTAGGAAAGCAGGAAGTAGGAAGTGAGAGTTCCATCTAACAGGAAGTGTGTGAGTTCTGTCCAACAAAAAGTGTGTGAGTGCTGTCCAACAGGAAGTGTGCGAGTTCTGTCCAACAGGAAGTGTGTGACTTCTGTCCAAAAGGAAGTGTGTGAGTGCTGTCCAACAGGAAGTGTGTGAGTGCTGTCCAACATGTGGTTGGTGGCGACACATGGGCTTTCCTCACCTTGTCATCAGACTAACCCGTCTCATGCTTCCTCTTCCTGTTTCCTCCTCCTGTTTCCTCCTCCTGTTTCCTCTTCCTGTTTCCTCCTCCTGTTTCCTCTTCCTGTTTCCTCTTCCTGTTTCCTCCTCCTGTTTCCTCTTCCTGTTTCCTCTTCCTGTTTCCTCTTCCTGTTTCTTTTCTCTACTTTGTTTTTTTGTTTTTAATTCCATTTCCTGTTTATGTTCCAAAGGATCTCTGATGCTGTTACCTTTAACCTGGAGCTGACCAATTAGATCAAGGGGGCGTGTCTGATGAATTTATCAGATTACAGTGAGATACAGTCTGAACTACTACACAGCATGAATACAACACAAAATAGAAACAAATTCACCAGTAAAAAATTCATGCAGTAAAAAACAAAAACAATATTGAAATATATTAAAAAATTCTATGTGCAACAGGTGTTAGAAAGACGCAGAGAAAATATATATAATAACCAGTTAAGTAATGTGCTAACCAAGTTTGAGACAGTCCTGGAGTCGCAGAGAGAGACAGGGTTCCAGTCCTGGAGTCGCAGAGAGAGACAGGGTTCCAGTCCTGGAGTCGCAGAGAGAGACAGGGTTCCAGTCCTGGAGTCGCAGAGAGAGACAGGGTTCCAGTCCTGGAGTCGCAGAGAGAGACAGGGTTCCAGTCCTGGAGTCGCAGAGAGAGACAGGGTTCCAGTCCTGGAGTCGCAGAGAGAGACAGGGTTCCAGTCCTGGAGTCGCAGAGAGAGACAGGGTTCCAGTCCTGGAGTCGCAGAGAGAGACAGGGTTCCAGTCCTGGAGTCGCAGAGAGAGACAGGGTTCCAGTCCTGGAGTCGCAGAGAGAGACAGGGTTCCAGTCCTGGAGTCGCAGAGAGAGACAGGGTTCCAGTCCTCCACCTGGCCTCCTGGATGCCTCCTCCTGGATCCCTCACTGGGGGACTGGAGGACTGGGGGACTGGGGGACTGGGGGACTGGAGGACTGGAGGACTGGAGGACTGGGGGACTGGGGGACTGGGGGACTGGAGGACTGGGGGACTGGGGGACTGGGGGACTGGGGGACTGGGGGACTGGAGGACTGGGGGACTGGGGGACTTGGGGACTGGGGGACTGGGGGACTGGAGGACTGGGTGACTGGGGGACTGGGGGACTGGAGGACTGGGGGACTGGGGGACTGGAGGACTGGAGGACTGGAGGACTGGGGGTGTAGAGGACTGGGGGACTGGGGGACTGGGGGGGTAGAGGACTGGGGGACTGGGGGTGTAGAGGACTGGGGGACTGGGGGTGTAGAGGACTGGGGGACTGGAGGACTGGGGGGGTAGAGGACTGGAGGACTGGGGGACTGGGGGACTGGAGGACTGGGGGGGTAGAGGACTGGAGGACTGGGGGACTGGGGGACTGGAGGACTGGGGGGGTAGAGGACTGGAGGACTGGGGGACTGGGGGACTGGAGGACTGGGGGACTGGAGGAGTGGGGGACTGGAGGACTGGGGGACTGGAGGACTGGAGGGGTAGAGGACGGGGGTGGAGGGGTGGGAGATTGTGTGGGTGGAGGGATTACCCCCTAGAGTCAGGGTGCTGATGGGTCAGGGGTCAGACCAGCATGGAGAACCCCACCCCGTAGGGTCAGAGTCGGGGTGGTGTTGAGGGGTCAGGGGTTACAGTTTGGGTGTTCCAGAGAGGGGGAGGTCTGGAGAGAGAGACAGACGGCGAATATGAACATCACTGTACATCCACAACAGAGGTGGGCAGGCCTGGGTGTGAGGGCTGACCAATAGCAGCGCAGGGGGCGTAGCTAGGAAGGCAGCATGGGGAGGAAGTGGGTGGAGGGGTGACCAATAGCAGCGCAGGGGGCGTAGCTAGGAAGGCAGCATGGGGAGGAAGTGGGTGGAGGGGTGACCAATAGCAGCGCAGGGGGCGTAGCTAGGAAGGCAGCATGGGGAGGAAGTGGGTGGAGGGGTGACCAATAGCAGCGCAGGGGGCGTAGCTAGGAAGGCAGCATGGGGAGGAAGTGGGTGGAGGGGTGACCAATAGCAGCGCAGGGGGCGTAGCTAGGAAGGCAGCATGGGGAGGAAGTGGGTGGAGGGGTGTCTCCTGCGGGCCTTGTGGCCTCGCCTCGGTTTCCCCCGGCCGTTCAGAGACACGAACATCTGCCGGCCGCCATGTTTCCAGCGGACTGAGGCGTACGTGTTGTAACCGTTCTCCTCGATCCGCTCCTTAAACTTACAGCTGGGGCTGTACTTCACCTGGAGGAGGGGGGAGGGGGAGGACGGGGAGGAGGGGAGGGGGGGGGAGGGGGAGGGGGAGAGGAGGGGTAGCGGGGGAGGAGGGCGAGGAGGGGTAGTGGGGGAGGAGGGAGAGGAGGGGTAGCGGGGGAGGAGGGCGAGGAGGGGTAGTGGGGGAGGAGGGAGAGGAGGGGTAGCGGGGGAGGAGGGCGAGGAGGGGAGGAGGGGTAGCGGGGGAGTAGGGCGAGGAGGGGAGAAGGGGGAGGAGGGGAGGAGGGGTAGTGGGGGAGGAGGGAGAGGAGGGGTAGCGGGGGAGGAGGGCGAGGAGGGGAGGAGGGGGAGGAGGGGAGGAGGGGTAGTGGGGGAGGAGGGAGAGGAGGGGTAGCGGGGGAGGAGGGCGAGGAGGGGAGGAGGGGGAGGAGGGGAGGAGGGGTAGTGGGGGAGGAGGGAGAGGAGGGGTAGTGGGGGAGGAGGGAGAGGAGGGGTAGTGGGGGAGGAGGGAGAGGAGGGGTAGTGGGGGAGGAGGGAGAGGAGGGGAGGAGGGGGAGGAAGGGTAGCGGGGGAGGAGGAGGAGAAACAGGTTACTAAAGATTGGCTTGGTTGAAACTGACGCTCTCTATAAACCAAGACAGAGAGCAAAGGTCAGAGTCTGCATTCACACACTCACACACACACACACACACACACTTTACACTTGGCTGTCTGCATGTTTAATCTCAGAGAATTTCTGCTGAAGTCTGGTTTTATCTGTAACTACTGTCAGTTCTGAAGCAGTCGTAGGCAGGTGTGTGGTGGTCTTGTAGGGAGGTGTGTGGTGGTCTTGTAGGCAGGTGTGTGGTGGTCTTGTAGGCAGGTGTGTGGTGGTCTTGTAGGGAGGTGTGTGGTGGTCTTGTAGGCAGGTGTGTGGTGGTCTTGTAGGCAGGTGTGTGGTGGTCTTGTAGGCAGGTGTGTGGTGGTCTTGTAGGGAGGTGTGTGGTGGTCTTGTAGGCAGGTGTGTGGTGGTCTTGTAGGCAGGTGTGTGGTGGTCTTGTAGGGAGGTGTGTGGTGGTCTTGTAGGCAGGTGTGTGGTGGTCTTGTAGGCAGGTGTGTGGTGGTCTTGTAGGGAGGTGTGTGGTGGTCTTGTAGGGAGGTGTGTGGTGGTCTTGTAGGCAGGTGTGTGGTGGTCTTGTAGGGAGGTGTGTGGTGGTCTTGTAGGCAGGTGTGTGGTGGTCTTGTAGGCAGGTGTGTGGTGGTCTTGTAGGCAGGTGTGTGGTGGTCTTATAGGGAGGTGTGTGGTGGTCTTATAGGGAGGTGTGTGGTGGTCTTATAGGGAGGTGTGTGGTGGTCTTATAGGGAGGTGTGTGGTGGTCTTATAGGGAGGTGTGTGGTGGTCTTGTAGGCAGGTGTGTGGTGGTCTTGTAGGGAGGTGTGTGGTGGTCTTGTAGGGAGGTGTGTGGTGGTCTTGTAGGGAGGTGTGTGGTGGTCTTATAGGGAGGTGTGTGGTGGTCTTGTAGGGAGGTGTGTGGTGGTCTTGTAGGCAGGTGTGTGGTGGTCTTATAGGGAGGTGTGTGGTGGTCTTATAGGGAGGTGTGTGGTGGTCTTATAGGGAGGTGTGTGGTGGTCTTATAGGGAGGTGTGTGGTGGTCTTATAGGGAGGTGTGTGGTGGTCTTGTAGGGAGGTGTGTGGTGGTCTTATAGGGAGGTGTGTGGTGGTCTTATGGAGGTGTGTGGTGGTCTTATAGGGAGGTGTGTGGTGGTCTTGTAGGGAGGTGTGTGGTGGTCTTATAGGGAGGTGTGTGGTGGTCTTGTAGGGAGGTGTGTGGTGGTCTTGTAGGGAGGTGTGTGGTGGTCTTGTAGGCAGGTGTGTGGTGGTCTTGTAGGGCAGGTGTGTGGTGGTCTTGTAGGCAGGTGTGTGGTGGTCTTGTAGGGAGGTGTGTGGTGGTCTTGTAGGAAGGTGTGTGGTGGTCTTGTAGGCAGGTGTGTGGTGGTCTTGTAGGGAGGTGTGTGGTGGTCTTGTAGGCAGGTGTGTGGTGGTCTTGTAGGCAGGTGTGTGGTGGTCTTGTAGGAGGTGTGTGTGGTCTTGTAGGAGGTGTGTGGTGGTCTTGTAGGCAGGTGTGTGGTGGTCTTGTAGGGAGGTGTGTGGTGGTGGTCTTGTAGGGAGGTGTGTGGTGGTCTTGTAGGCAGGTGTGTGGTGGTCTTGTAGGAGGTGTGTGGTGGTCTTGTAGGCAGGTGTGTGGTGGTCTTGTAGGAGGTGTGTGGTGGTCTTGTAGGCAGGTGTGTGGTGGTCTTATAGGGAGGTGTGTGGTGGTCTTATAGGGAGGTGTGTGGTGGTCTTATAGGGAGGTGTGTGGTGGTCTTATAGGGAGGTGTGTGGTGGTCTTATAGGGAGGTGTGTGGTGGTCTTATAGGGAGGTGTGTGGTGGTCTTGTAGGGAGGTGTGTGGTGGTCTTGTAGGCAGGTGTGTGGTGGTCTTGTAGGGAGGTGTGTGGTGGTCTTGTAGGCAGGTGTGTGGTGGTCTTGTAGGGAGGTGTGTGGTGGTCTTGTAGGCAGGTGTGTGGTGGTCTTATAGGGAGGTGTGTGGTGGTCTTATAGGGAGGTGTGTGGTGGTCTTGTAGGGAGGTGTGTGGTGGTCTTATAGGGAGGTGTGTGGTGGTCTTGTAGGCAGGTGTGTGGTGGTCTTATAGGGAGGTGTGTGGTGGTCTTGTAGGCAGGTGTGTGGTGGTCTTGTAGGCAGGTGTGTGGTGGTCTTGTAGGCAGGTGTGTGGTGGTCTTAGTAGGGAGGTGTGTGGTGGTCTTGTAGGCAGGTGTGTGGTGGTCTTGTAGGCAGGTGTGTGGTGGTCTTGTAGGCAGGTGTGTGGTGGTCTTGTAGGCAGGTGTGTGGTGGTCTTGTAGGCAGGTGTGTGGTGGTCTTATAGGGAGGTGTGTGGTGGTCTTATAGGGAGGTGTGTGGTGTCTTATAGGGAGGTGTGTGGTGGTCTTGTAGGGAGGTGTGTGGTGGTCTTGTAGGGAGGTGTGTGGTGGTCTTGTAGGCAGGTGTGTGGTGGTCTTGTAGGGAGGTGTGGTGTCTTGTAGCAGGTGGGGTCTTGTAGGCAGGTGTGTGGTGGTCTTGTAGGGCAGGTGTGTGGTGGTCTTGTAGGGAGGTGTGTGGTGGTCTTGTAGGCAGGTGTGTGGTGGTCTTATAGGGAGGTGTGTGGTGGTCTTGTAGGGAGGTGTGTGGTGGTCTTGTAGGCAGGTGTGTGGTGGTCTTGTAGGGAGGTGTGTGGTGGTCTTGTAGGGAGGTGTGTGGTGGTCTTGTAGGCAGGTGTTGTGGTGGTCTTGTAGGGAGGTGTGTGGTGGTCTTGTAGGGAGGTGTGTGGTGGTCTTGTAGGCAGGTGTGTGGTGGTCTTGTAGGCAGGTGTGTGGTGGTCTTGTAGGGAGGTGTGTGGTGGTCTTGTAGGGAGGTGTGTGGTGGTCTTGTAGGCAGGTGTGTGGTGGTCTTGTAGGGAGGTGTGTGGTGGTCTTGTAGGCAGGTGTGTGGTGGTCTTGTAGGAGGTGTGTGGTGGTCTTGTAGGGAGGTGTGTGGTGGTCTTGTAGGCAGGTGTGTGGTGGTCTTGTAGGGCAGGTGTGTGGTGGTCTTGTAGGGAGGTGTGTGGTGGTCTTGTAGGCAGGTGTGTGGTGGTCTTGTAGGGCAGGTGTGTGGTGGTCTTGTAGGGAGGGTGTGTGGTGGTCTTGTAGGAGGTGTTGTGTGTGTGGTCTTGTAGGCAGGTGTGTGGTGGTCTTGTAGGGAGGTGTGTGGTGGTCTTGTAGGGAGGTGTGTGGTGGTCTTATAGGCAGGTGTGTGGTGGTCTTGTAGGCAGGTGTGTGGTGGTCTTGTAGGCAGGTGTGTGGTGGTCTTATAGGGAGGTGTGTGGTGGTCTTGTAGGCAGGTGTGTGGTGGTCTTGTAGGCAGGTGTGTGGTGGTCTTGTAGGCAGGTGTGTGGTGGTCCTTATAGGGAGGTGTGTGGTGGTCTTGTAGGCAGGTGTGTGGTGGTCTTGTAGGGAGGTGTGTGGTGGTCTTGTAGGCAGGTGTGTGGTGGTCTTGTAGGCAGGTGTGTGGTGGTCTTGTAGGGAGGTGTGTGGTGGTCTTGTAGGGAGGTGTGTGGTGGTCTTGTAGGGCAGGTGTGTGGTGGTCTTGTAGGCAGGTGTGTGGTGGTCTTGTAGGCAGGTGACTGTGTGTGGTCTTATAGGGAGGTGTCGTGGCTGGTCTTATAGGAGGTGTGTGGTGGTCTTGTAGGCAGGTGTGTGGTGGTCTTGTAGGAGGTGTGTGGTGGTCTTATAGGGAGGTGTGTAGGTTGGTCTTGTAGGGAGGTGTTGTGGTGGTCTTGTAGGCAGGTGTGTGGTGGTCTTGTAGGCAGGTGGTCTTAGTGAGGTGTGGGGGTCTTGTAGGCAGGTGTGTGGTGGTCTTGTAGGCCAGGTGTGTGGTGTCTTGCTAGGAGGTGTGTGGTGGTCTTGTAGGGAGGTGTGTGGTGGTCTTGTAGGCAGGTGTGTGGTGGTCTTGTAGGCAGGTGTGTGGTGGTCTTGTAGGCAGGGGGGAAGACCAGGTAGTGGGCTTTATCTTCTGAATGTTTTATATGCTTTCAGTAAAGAGGGAGTGACATGCAGATAGTAATATTCTGAGGGTTGTGACATGCAGATAGTAATATTCTGAGGGTGTGACATGCAGATAGTAATATTCTGAGGGTGTGACATGCAGATAGTAATATTCTTAATTGGGTGTGCTCAAGCCTTCGGCGAGCACAACCATTGTTCTCTACATATATATTATTATTTTTCTTCTTTCTTTTCACACCCTAAGGATCCCTCAATATATGGGCT
>NW_026911544.1:0-83000 GCF_963692335.1 Osmerus eperlanus | reverse complement strand
AGGGGTAGCGGGGGAGGAGGGCGAGGAGGGGAGGAGGGGGAGGAGGGGAGGAGGGGTAGTGGGGGAGGAGGGAGAGGAGGGGTAGTGGGGGAGGAGGGAGAGGAGGGGTAGTGGGGGAGGAGGGAGAGGAGGGGTAGTGGGGGAGGAGGGAGAGGAGGGGAGGAGGGGGAGGAAGGGTAGCGGGGGAGGAGGAGGAGAAACAGGTTACTAAAGATTGGCTTGGTTGAAACTGACGCTCTCTATAAACCAAGACAGAGAGCAAAGGTCAGAGTCTGCATTCACACACTCACACACACACACACACACACACTTTACACTTGGCTGTCTGCATGTTTAATCTCAGAGAATTTCTGCTGAAGTCTGGTTTTATCTGTAACTACTGTCAGTTCTGAAGCAGTCGTAGGCAGGTGTGTGGTGGTCTTGTAGGGAGGTGTGTGGTGGTCTTGTAGGCAGGTGTGTGGTGGTCTTGTAGGCAGGTGTGTGGTGGTCTTGTAGGGAGGTGTGTGGTGGTCTTGTAGGCAGGTGTGTGGTGGTCTTGTAGGCAGGTGTGTGGTGGTCTTGTAGGCAGGTGTGTGGTGGTCTTGTAGGGAGGTGTGTGGTGGTCTTGTAGGCAGGTGTGTGGTGGTCTTGTAGGCAGGTGTGTGGTGGTCTTGTAGGGAGGTGTGTGGTGGTCTTGTAGGCAGGTGTGTGGTGGTCTTGTAGGCAGGTGTGTGGTGGTCTTGTAGGGAGGTGTGTGGTGGTCTTGTAGGGAGGTGTGTGGTGGTCTTGTAGGCAGGTGTGTGGTGGTCTTGTAGGGAGGTGTGTGGTGGTCTTGTAGGCAGGTGTGTGGTGGTCTTGTAGGCAGGTGTGTGGTGGTCTTGTAGGCAGGTGTGTGGTGGTCTTATAGGGAGGTGTGTGGTGGTCTTGTAGGGAGGTGTGTGGTGGTCTTATAGGGAGGTGTGTGGTGGTCTTATAGGGAGGTGTGTGGTGGTCTTATAGGGAGGTGTGTGGTGGTCTTGTAGGCAGGTGTGTGGTGGTCTTGTAGGGAGGTGTGTGGTGGTCTTGTAGGGAGGTGTGTGGTGGTCTTGTAGGGAGGTGTGTGGTGGTCTTATAGGGAGGTGTGTGGTGGTCTTGTAGGGAGGTGTGTGGTGGTCTTGTAGGCAGGTGTGTGGTGGTCTTATAGGGAGGTGTGTGGTGGTCTTATAGGGAGGTGTGTGGTGGTCTTATAGGGAGGTGTGTGGTGGTCTTATAGGGAGGTGTGTGGTGGTCTTATAGGGAGGTGTGTGGTGGTCTTGTAGGGAGGTGTGTGGTGGTCTTATAGGGAGGTGTGTGGTGGTCTTATAGGGAGGTGTGTGGTGGTCTTATAGGGAGGTGTGTGGTGGTCTTGTAGGGAGGTGTGTGGTGGTCTTATAGGGAGGTGTGTGGTGGTCTTGTAGGGAGGTGTGTGGTGGTCTTGTAGGGAGGTGTGTGGTGGTCTTGTAGGCAGGTGTGTGGTGGTCTTGTAGGCAGGTGTGTGGTGGTCTTGTAGGCAGGTGTGTGGTGGTCTTGTAGGGAGGTGTGTGGTGGTCTTGTAGGCAGGTGTGTGGTGGTCTTGTAGGCAGGTGTGTGGTGGTCTTGTAGGGAGGTGTGTGGTGGTCTTGTAGGCAGGTGTGTGGTGGTCTTGTAGGCAGGTGTGTGGTGGTCTTGTAGGGAGGTGTGTGGTGGTCTTGTAGGCAGGTGTGTGGTGGTCTTGTAGGGAGGTGTGTGGTGGTCTTGTAGGGAGGTGTGTGGTGGTCTTGTAGGCAGGTGTGTGGTGGTCTTGTAGGGAGGTGTGTGGTGGTCTTGTAGGCAGGTGTGTGGTGGTCTTGTAGGCAGGTGTGTGGTGGTCTTGTAGGCAGGTGTGTGGTGGTCTTATAGGGAGGTGTGTGGTGGTCTTATAGGGAGGTGTGTGGTGGTCTTATAGGGAGGTGTGTGGTGGTCTTATAGGGAGGTGTGTGGTGGTCTTATAGGGAGGTGTGTGGTGGTCTTATAGGGAGGTGTGTGGTGGTCTTGTAGGGAGGTGTGTGGTGGTCTTGTAGGCAGGTGTGTGGTGGTCTTATAGGGAGGTGTGTGGTGGTCTTGTAGGCAGGTGTGTGGTGGTCTTGTAGGGAGGTGTGTGGTGGTCTTGTAGGCAGGTGTGTGGTGGTCTTATAGGGAGGTGTGTGGTGGTCTTATAGGGAGGTGTGTGGTGGTCTTATAGGGAGGTGTGTGGTGGTCTTATAGGGAGGTGTGTGGTGGTCTTGTAGGCAGGTGTGTGGTGGTCTTATAGGGAGGTGTGTGGTGGTCTTGTAGGGAGGTGTGTGGTGGTCTTATAGGGAGGTGTGTGGTGGTCTTGTAGGCAGGTGTGTGGTGGTCTTGTAGGCAGGTGTGTGGTGGTCTTGTAGGCAGGTGTGTGGTGGTCTTGTAGGGAGGTGTGTGGTGGTCTTGTAGGCAGGTGTGTGGTGGTCTTGTAGGCAGGTGTGTGGTGGTCTTGTAGGCAGGTGTGTGGTGGTCTTGTAGGCAGGTGTGTGGTGGTCTTATAGGGAGGTGTGTGGTGGTCTTATAGGGAGGTGTGTGGTGGTCTTGTAGGGAGGTGTGTGGTGGTCTTATAGGGAGGTGTGTGGTGGTCTTGTAGGCAGGTGTGTGGTGGTCTTGTAGGCAGGTGTGTGGTGGTCTTGTAGGCAGGTGTGTGGTGGTCTTGTAGGGAGGTGTGTGGTGGTCTTGTAGGCAGGTGTGTGGTGGTCTTGTAGGCAGGTGTGTGGTGGTCTTATAGGGAGGTGTGTGGTGGTCTTGTAGGGAGGTGTGTGGTGGTCTTGTAGGCAGGTGTGTGGTGGTCTTATAGGGAGGTGTGTGGTGGTCTTATAGGGAGGTGTGTGGTGGTCTTGTAGGGAGGTGTGTGGTGGTCTTGTAGGGAGGTGTGTGGTGGTCTTGTAGGCAGGTGTGTGGTGGTCTTGTAGGCAGGTGTGTGGTGGTCTTGTAGGGAGGTGTGTGGTGGTCTTGTAGGCAGGTGTGTGGTGGTCTTGTAGGGAGGTGTGTGGTGGTCTTGTAGGCAGGTGTGTGGTGGTCTTGTAGGGAGGTGTGTGGTGGTCTTGTAGGCAGGTGTGTGGTGGTCTTATAGGGAGGTGTGTGGTGGTCTTGTAGGGAGGTGTGTGGTGGTCTTGTAGGGAGGTGTGTGGTGGTCTTGTAGGGAGGTGTGTGGTGGTCTTGTAGGGAGGTGTGTGGTGGTCTTGTAGGGAGGTGTGTGGTGGTCTTGTAGGGAGGTGTGTGGTGGTCTTGTAGGGAGGTGTGTGGTGGTCTTGTAGGCAGGTGTGTGGTGGTCTTGTAGGGAGGTGTGTGGTGGTCTTGTAGGGAGGTGTGTGGTGGTCTTGTAGGGAGGTGTGTGGTGGTCTTGTAGGGAGGTGTGTGGTGGTCTTGTAGGGAGGTGTGTGGTGGTCTTGTAGGGAGGTGTGTGGTGGTCTTGTAGGCAGGTGTGTGGTGGTCTTGTAGGCAGGTGTGTGGTGGTCTTGTAGGCAGGTGTGTGGTGGTCTTATAGGGAGGTGTGTGGTGGTCTTATAGGGAGGTGTGTGGTGGTCTTGTAGGCAGGTGTGTGGTGGTCTTGTAGGCAGGTGTGTGGTGGTCTTGTAGGCAGGTGTGTGGTGGTCTTGTAGGCAGGTGTGTGGTGGTCTTGTAGGGAGGTGTGTGGTGGTCTTGTAGGGAGGTGTGTGGTGGTCTTGTAGGGAGGTGTGTGGTGGTCTTGTAGGCAGGTGTGTGGTGGTCTTGTAGGGAGGTGTGTGGTGGTCTTGTAGGGAGGTGTGTGGTGGTCTTGTAGGGAGGTGTGTGGTGGTCTTGTAGGGAGGTGTGTGGTGGTCTTGTAGGCAGGTGTGTGGTGGTCTTGTAGGCAGGTGTGTGGTGGTCTTGTAGGGAGGTGTGTGGTGGTCTTGTAGGGAGGTGTGTGGTGGTCTTGTAGGCAGGTGTGTGGTGGTCTTGTAGGGAGGTGTGTGGTGGTCTTGTAGGCAGGTGTGTGGTGGTCTTGTAGGGAGGTGTGTGGTGGTCTTGTAGGGAGGTGTGTGGTGGTCTTGTAGGCAGGTGTGTGGTGGTCTTATAGGGAGGTGTGTGGTGGTCTTGTAGGCAGGTGTGTGGTGGTCTTGTAGGGAGGTGTGTGGTGGTCTTGTAGGCAGGGGGAAGACCAGGTAGTGGGCTTTATCTTCTGAATGTTTTATATGCTTTCAGTAAAGAGGGTGTGACATGCAGATAGTAATATTCTGAGGGTGTGACATGCAGATAGTAATATTCTGAGGGTGTGACATGCAGATAGTAATATTCTGAGGGTGTGACATGCAGATAGTAATATTCTTAATTGGGTGTGCTCAAGCCTTCGGCGAGCACAACCATTGTTCTCTCACATATATATTATTATTTTTCTTCTTTCTTTTCACACCCTAAGGATCCCTCAATATATGGGCTACATAGACAACGTTGGTGTCAAAAGGTTCGTCTTGTTAGCGATTGCGTTGCTTGTATTTTTATTTACGTTCCGTTGCACGGTTTAGGAGCTTTCAATGTTTTTGTGGCAAAAAGGGCTTTTTGTGCACAAAGGGAACTCAGTGCTAGCCTACGTCATAATGTCACAACGTCAGCACACGTTAGCAACGACGCATAGATACGACGTGCATAGATGTGCTAGTAAGACTGTCGCACAGCAAGTATTGCATCGTGCCTTGGTGTACTAGCAGCATCATGCAGTTAAGCAATTCAAGACTTGCATGTACGGTAAGTAATGTCACATTAAATAATGTATTTAAACTCAAGCTTGTGTGGTGCATCGCTGTCTTCAATGCCACAGCCTAAACTTTATGTCAAAAGAAACATTTTTCATTTCCGGCACATTCAGTGAAGTTTGGCTAGCAACAGCAGCTAGGCTAGCTTGCTCGTAGCACAATTCAGCTTCTCCACGCAGGGCTCTAGACTGAGACCAAGTGGTCGCTTTTGGCTTTGTTACTGACAATGATCGCTTCCAGCCAACTTCTTTTGAATTAGCCAGTACCCCCTAAATAAATATCAAGCTTATTTACATGTTTGGGGGCATATTTTCAGTTAGCAGATGATACTGTTTGAATCATGATTCCATCTGAAAAATACTGCTGGCCACAACGTTGTTAGAATAGCTTATTTCAAAGGGGGTTCGGCTTGTTTCATAATAAATGGACCCATCTGCAACCGACGCAAGCAAGCACACCCTACAATTTCCCCAGAAATTGTACCCTCTCTAGTTACATCTGTGTTCTCTCCATGCTGACTCATCTCAAACTCATTAACCACAACCCAGCTTGGTCATCACCACGGATACACACCTGTCTCTCTGTCACACACCTGTCTCTCTGTCACACACCTGTCTCTCTGTCACACCTGTCTCTCTGTCACACACCTGTCTCTCTGTCACACACCTGTCTCTCTGTCACACACCTGTCTCTCTGTCACACCTGTCTCTCTGTCACACACCTGTCTCTCTGTCACACCTGTCTCTTTGTCACACACCTGTCTCTCTGTCACACACCTGTCTCTCTGTCACACCTGTCTCTTTGTCACACACGTCTCTCTGTCACACACCTGTCTCTCTGTCACACACCTGTCTCTCTGTCACACACACGTCTCTCTGTCACACACCTGTCTCTCTGTCACACACCTGTCTCTCTGTCACACACACACGTCTCTCTGTCACACACCTGTCTCTCTGTCACACACCTGTCTCTCTGTCACACCTGTCTCTCTGTCACACACCTGTCTCTCTGTCACACACCTGTCTCTCTGTCACACACCTGTCTCTCTGTCATACACCTGTCTCTCTGTCACACACGTCTCTCTGTCACACACCTGTCTCTCTGTCACACACCTGTCTCTCTGTCACACCTATCTGACTGGCTGGTGTGTGTGCCTGAGAGTGTGTGTGTGGGACCCCTGGGTCTGTGTGTGTGTGTGTGTGTGTGTGTGTGTGTGTGTGTGTGTGTGTGTGTGTGTGTGTGTGTGAGACAGCGAGTAAGGAAGCAAGTTTACCGAGCCGAAGAGAGTTCCTTTCTTGGACATGGCCAGGTACAGACCGGTGCTGACAGACTTGATGGCCACAACCCCGACACTGACCGAGCGGATCTCCAGCAGACCTGGGGGGGGGAGGGGTGGGGGGTTAGAAACAGGCCTGGTTCCCATGAGAAGACAGTCTTGGTTGGTGATGAGGAGACCTGGAGGAGGCTTCACAACCCTGAACCAGAACCACATGACTGAGCCTGGCATGACTGGGACCTGCCATGGTGGGGTTAGGGTTAGGGTTAGGTCCAGTCTGATGCTGGGAGAGTTCCTCTCCACGGCCACCAGATGGAGCTCTACTCTCTGGGTCTGTTCCTCTACATCCTCTGTCTCTGGGGGGGCAACCCTATCCTCCCCTCGTCTCCTCCCCCCTCCACCAAAACCCTCACCCTAACCCCCCTCTTCTCCTCTCCTCTCCCCTTCACCCTAACCCTCACCCTAACCCTCCCTAATCTCTTGGAAGTCGCTTTGGATAAAAGCGTCTGCTAAATGAATAAATGTAAATGTAAACCCCCCTCCTCTCCTCCTCTCCTCCTCTCCTCCCCCCTTCACCCTAACCCTCCTCTCCTCCTCTCCTCCCCCCTTCACCCTAACCCTCCTCTCCTCCTCTCCTCCCCCCTTCACCCTAACCCTCCTCTCCTCCTCTCCTCCCCCCTTCACCCTAACCCTCACCCTAACCCCCCTCCTCTCCTCCTCTCCTCCTCTCCTCCCCCCTTCACCCTAACCCTCACCAGCCCACAGTATAAGATACCCGTGGTTAGGGTTAGACAACGCAGGTAGATCTTTTGCAGGGGGTGGGGGGCGACAGGAAGTGTGGGTTACAAGACAGGAAGTGTAAGTTAGAGGACAGTTGGCACTCGGGGCACTGTACCACAGAGGAAGAACGAGTCACATAGCTGACACCACACATTAAACTGTTGCTGGGAGGTTTGGCACACACACACACCTCACACACAGTTCACACACACACCTCACACTCACACACACACATCACACGGGGGGTCCAGCTTTGTGCTGGCACAGTTTTGCTTCCCTGGGCGGCCGGGCCGGATGGGGCAGAGCCATTCTAGGGACCAGACTGCCCCTTCAGAGGTTGCTTCCTCATGACAGGGTTAGTCTGGTTTCACTGCACTGCTCCCCAGGTGAGGGTGCGAGGGCAGGTGAGGGTGCGGGGGCAGGTGAGGGGTGCGAGGGCAGGTGAGGGTGCGAGGGCAGGTGAGGGTGCGGGGGCAGGTGAGGGTGCGGGGGCATGTGAGGGTGCGGGGGCAGGTGAGGGTGCGAGGGCAGGTGAGGGTGCGGGGGCAGGTGAGGGTGCGGGGGCAGGTGAGGGTGCGGGGGCAGGTGAGGGGTGCGAGGGCAGGTGAGGGTGCGAGGGCAGGTGAGGGTGCGGGGGCAGGTGAGGGTGCGGGGGCAGGTGAGGGGTGCGAGGGCAGGTGAGGGTGCGAGGGCAGGTGAGGGTGCGGGGGCAGGTGAGGGGTGCGAGGGCAGGTGAGGGTGCGGGGGCAGGTGAGGGTGCGGGGGCAGGTGAGGGTGCGGGGGCAGGTGAGGGGTGCGAGGGCAGGTGAGGCTGCGAGGGCAGGTGAGGGTGCGGGGGCAGGTGAGGGTGCGGGGGCAGGTGAGGGGTGCGAGGGCAGGTGAGGGTGCGGGGGCAGGTGAGGGTGCGGGGGCAGGTGAGGGGTGCGAGGGCAGGTGAGGGTGCGAGGGCAGGTGAGGGTGCGGGGGCAGGTGAGGGTGCGGGGGCAGGTGAGGGGTGCGAGGGCAGGTGAGGGTGCGGGGGCAGGTGAGGGTGCGGGGGCAGGTGAGGGTGCAAGGGCAGGTGAGGGTGCGGGGGCAGGTGAGGGTGCGAGGGCAGGTGAGGGTGCGGGGGCAGGTGAGGGTGCGGGGGCAGGTGAGGGTGCGAGGGCAGGTGAGGGTGCGAGGGCAGGTGAGGGTGCGAGGGCAGGTGAGGGGTGCGAGGGCAGGTGAGGGTGCGGGGGCAGGTGAGGGTGCGAGGGCAGGTGAGGGTGCGGGGGCAGGTGAGGGTGCGGGGGCAGGTGAGGGTGCGAGGGCAGGTGAGGGTGCGAGGGCAGGTGAGGGTGCGGGGGCAGGTGAGGGGTGCGGGGGCAGGTGAGGGGTGCGAGGGCAGGTGAGGGTGCGGGGGCAGGTGAGGGGTGCGAGGGCAGGGCAGGAGAGCAGACAGGGGTAAGACTGGGACAGAAATACAAAACCAAGCTAGTAACCACCACGATACCCCTCTCTCCCACCCTCTCTCTCCCCCTTCTCTTTCCCCTCTCTCTTTCCCCTCTCTCTTTCCCCTCTCTCTTTCCCCTCTCTCTCCCTCTTCAGCTTCATCAGTCAGTCAGGCCATCCATCTAATAACACTGTGTGACCATGTTGAGGAACTGCGGAAGTGTTTCATTCACCAATCACCTGATAAGGCCAGCGTTCCACAGTCTAAGGGCCAGGGTCAAATGAGACCAATTACCTCAGACTCCGTAAGAGGCTGGGGTAGAGGCTGGGGTAGAGGGAGGGGCAGGAAGGGAGGCAGGAGGGGGGGCAGGAGGGGTGGAGGGGGAGGCAGGAAGGTGGGCAGGAGGGGGGGGGCAGGAGGGGAGGCAAGGTGGGGGGACTGCCTCCAAATTATGGTGTGTGTGTGAGGGTGTGTGTGTGAGGGTGTGTGTGTGTGAGTGTGTGTGTGTGAGTGTGTGTGTGTGTGAGGGTGTGTGTGTTGCGGTTTTGCTACACTAGGGGGAAGGAGGGTGTGTGTGTGAGGGTGTGTGTGTGTGTGAGGGTGTGTGTGAGGGTGTGTGTGTGTGTGTGTGAGGGTGTGTGTGTGTGAGGGTGTGTGTGTTGCAGTGCTGCTACACTAGGGGGAAGGAGGGTGTGTGTGTGAGGGTGTGTGTGTGAGTGTGTGTGTGTGAGGGTGTGTGTGCGTGAGGTTTTGTGTGTTGCGGTTTTGCTACACTAGGGGGAAGGAGGGTGTGTGAGGGTGTGTGTGAGGGTGTGTGTGTGTGTGAGGGTGTGTGTGAGGGTGTGTGTGAGGGTGTGTGTGTGTGAGGGTGTGTGTGTGTGTGTGTGAGGGTGTGTGTGAGGGTGTGTGTGTGAGGGTGTGTGTGTGTGTGAGGGTGTGTGTGTTGCAGTGCTGCTACACTAGGGGGAAGGAGGGTGTGTGTGTGAGGGTGTGTGTGTGTGTGAGGGTGTGTGTGAGGGTGTGTGTGTGTGTGAGGGTGTGTGTGTGAGGGTGTGTGTGTGTGTGAGGGTGTGTGTGTTGCAGTGCTGCTACACTAGGGGGAAGGAGGGTGTGTGTGTGAGGGTGTGTGTGTGTGTGTGAAGGTATGTGTGAGGGTGTGTGTGTTGCAGTGCTGCTATACTAGGGGGACGGAGGGTGTGTTAGGGTTAGGGTTAGTTGTGTGTTTGTTTAACAGCCTGATTCTACCGTTACTTGACTTCCTCAGGGCGAGTCATAACCTGGAGACCGGACAAGTGTTTGAAGCCTTCAGCCCCACACACACACCCTCACACACATGCACACACACCCTCACACACACATATACCATACACCCCCCCACACAAACAACCCCCCCCCCCGCCTCCCTCACACACCCAAAACCTCAACAGAGTGTGCTGTTCACCAGGTCAGACCAGCTGTGGTCCAGGTGGATTGGACCGGGGGAAAGAAACGCAAAAAAAAGTTTGGTCGTGCAGTATAATCAGCCAATGAGTGTTTCTGGAGCCGAGCTTATAGTCTCTATGATCTTGCACTCTCTGCCTGCGATAGGCTACTGGGGTACCAGGGGGCAGGTCCAGGTCACTGCTGTGTAATTAACCAGGCACGGCCTATGACCTCCACCAGGAAGTGATGCGTACCTTCCTCTCAGGGCTTGGGTAAACAAAGTGACCAGTTTTCCTCTCCATCATGCCAGCTCTAACCCTAACCCTCCCAGGAACACAGGCCCTCTCAACCCAGCCACAGACAGGAGGAGAAGAGGGAGAGAGGGAGGGTAGAGGGAGGTGGAGGAGGGAGGGAGGAAGGAAGGTGGAGGGAGGGAAGAGGAGGAGGAGGAACACAGGCCCTCTCAACACCCAGCCACAGAGAGGAGGAGGGAAGAGAGAAGATGAGGAGGGAAGGAGGTGGAGGGAGAGAGGGTGAGTAGATGGAGGGAGGTGGAGGAGGGAGGGAGGTGGAGGGAGGGGTTGAAGAAGGGAGGTGGAGGAGGGAGGGAGGTGGAGGGAGGGGGTTGGAGAAGGGAGGTGGAGGAGGGAGGGGGTGGACAGAGGGGGGTGGAGAAGGGAGGTGGAGGAGGGAGGGAGGTAGAGGGAGGTGGTCTGTACTGCAGTCTGCCAGACGTGAGTTGTCTGTCTCTCAGCTGATGTTAATCTGCATTATTTGACTGACAAATCTGTCTGCCTCCGCCCCCCAGCCCCAGCCTCTCCCTCTGTAACCAGGAGGAGCCTCTTACTGATACCAACAGAGGAGAGGATATTCATGCTCAGAGGTGCAACTTGAGTTTAATGATTAGCAGGAAGCAGCATCAGATCCTGGTGTCCAGGGCTTCCTGTGGGGAGATGGAGGGTTAGGGTTTCACTAAGAAGACTTTCAGTCTCAGATTCCAGCCTCTTACCGTCTGCTGCATCTAGTACCAGCAGGAACATCTTATCCCTCTCTATCCTTTTCTCCCTCTCTCTTGTTCTCTAACTCTGTGCTTCTCTCTCTCCCTCCCTCTCTTTCTATGTGGGATTGATCCAGGCGGTTTGAGGCAGCATCAGCCATGTACAGCAGACTTCCAGAGCATACACACACACACACACACACTCTGCATGACTCTGCACCCAGACAGTAGGAGCTGGGCATGGGTGAGGGCCGGACTGAGAAGAAAGGAGCAGGGAGAAGGATAGGAGAGAGGAGGAGAGGAGGAGAGATGAGGAGGAGAGGAGGGAAGAAGAGAGGAGAGAGGAGGGGAGGAGAGGAGAGCGGAGGAGGAGAGGAGGAGAGGAGAGAGGAGGAGAGGAGGGGAGGAGAGCGGAGGAGGAGAGGAGGAGAGGAGAGAGGAGGGGAGAGGAGGAGAGGAGAGGAGAGCGGAGAAGGAGAGGAGGAGAGGAGAGAGGAGGGAGGAAAGAGGAGGAGAGGAGGAGAGGAGAGCGGAGGAGGAGAGGAGGAGAGGAGAGAGGAGGGGAGAGGAGAGAGGAGGGGAGGAGAGGAGAGCGGAGGAGGAGAGGAGGAGAGGAGAGAGGAGGAGAGGAGGGGAGGAGAGAGGAGGAGAGGAGGAGAGGAGGAGAAGAGAGCGGAGGAGGAGAGGAGGAGAGGAGGGGAGGAGAGGAGAGAAGAGGAGAGGAGGGGAGGAGAGCGGAGGAGAGGAGGGGAGGAGAGGAGAGGAGAGGAGAGGAGAGGAGGGGAGAGTGGAGGAGAGGAGGGGAGGAGAGCGGAGGAGAGGAGGAGAGGAGGGGAGGAGAGCGGAGGAGAGGAGTGCCGAGGAGGAGAGGAGGGGAGGAGAGCGGAGGAGGAGAGGAGGGGAGGAGAGCGGAGGGTTAGTCTCTAGGAGAGAGCAGCAGTGTTATTCTGCAGGGTGTCTGTGTGTTCATCAAATATGCAACACTTCCATGTGCCTGTTTGTGTACGTGTGTGTACGTGTGTGTATGTGTGTGTGTGTATTTCTTTCCACTGAAGGAGAAGCTGGAGGTCGGAAGCTATGAGAGCTACTGCTGCTCAGTCTCACACACACACACACACACACACACTGTGTGGCTGTTCCCAGCTGTGTTCCTCTGCAGGATGGAAAACATGGAGTCATTTTGCTGCTTAACAAGGTAACAAGCAAATACATCCAGACATCATCCCTCAGTGCTGCCCAGACAACACAGGGGTCAGCACTGGGACACACACACACACACACACGCAGGTCATCTGTCACACACAGAGAAGATGCACAACCTGTGGAGTGACCTGGCTGAGTGTGTGTGTGTAGTTGAGTATACGTATGTGTGTATGTGTGTGTGTGTGTGTGTGTCCAGTCGCAGGTGTCCCATTAAATTCCAGGTCTCTTATCAAGAAATCTTGAAAAGCACACACACCCACACACACACCCACAGATATATGACTGCCTTGTAAATCAGCCAGCTCAACACATTGCACACTGCTGCATGTAGACTTGTAACAAACACTCAGTCACTCACACACACACATACACTCACATACACACACATATGCAGTCACCCAGTCACACACACACACACACAAAGAGTTAACAAACAAATGCTCAATCTGTGTGTTTGGGTTTAAGGTTAGAGTTCTGCTCCCATGTGAAGCTACCTCTCTTCCTGAGTATTCCCTGCCCGCCCAACCTAGCAACACCTTCTCTGCCTCCAAACATCTACCTAGCAACGCCTCCTCTGCCTCCAAACACAGAGCAATAACAGCCGTGACACTCTGAGGATCTCCTCTGAATCACTATAACACTATCAACCAGATAAGAGTTCAACAGCACAGTAAAACTAGGAAGAGACCATGGTTAGGGTTAGGGTTAGACAGAAAGCATCTCGCATCACTCACCAGAGTCAAAGGGAGGGAGAGAGAGAGAGAGAGAGAGAGAGAGAGAGAGAGAGAGAGAGAGAGAGAGATGAGAGAGAGAGAGAGAGAGAGAGAGAGAGAGAGAGAGAGAGAGAGAGAGAGAGGGAGAGAGAGAGGGAGAGGGAGAGGGAGAGAGAGGGAGAGACAGAGGGAGAGAGAGGGAGAGAGAGGGAGGGAGAGGGAGAGGGAGAGGGAGAGAGAGAGGGAGAGGGAGAGAGGGGGAGAGACAGAGGGAGAGAGAGGGAGAGAGAGAGGGAGAAAGAGGGAGAGAGGGGGAATGACAGAGGGAGAGAGAGAGAGAGAGAGAGGGAGAGAGGGGGAGAGACAGAGGGAGAGAGAGAGGGAGGGAGAGAAGGAGAGAGAGGAGAGACAGAGGAAGGGAGAGAAGGAGAGAAGGAGAGAGAGGAGAGAGAGAGGGAGGGACGGGAGGTGCTCACTTTCTGCATAGTTTTTCCGGCGTGTTCCGTCCACCTTGCCGGCCTTGTCGATGCAGAGGAAGAACCTGTTTGCAGAGTAGAGTCTCCGGAGCCTCACGTCGCCTTCCAGGTGGTTGTAGCTGCGCGGCCGTCTAACCCTAACCCATCGGTCCAGCAGCCAGGAGGAGTAGCCGCCCCGACCAGAGGGCCCGGGGGGGCGAGGGGGCCCGGGGGGGCGAGGGGGCCCGGGGAGCCTAGGCAGAACCCAAGGGTGGAGGCTGGGAGCAGCAGGAGCATGGAGACCCAGACCAGGCAGAGGGAGGAGGCGCTGGGCTGGGCAGGGAGGCTGGGAAGGGGGGTCCATGTAGACATGGTGGGTCAGTCTCCAGCTGTCAGCATGCTGCCTGTCCCGGGAGCAGAGCCAGTCACTGCTGGGTCGAGAAGCTCCAGACACCAGCACTGGGCCAGCCCTGCCTGTCTGCCTGTCTGTCTCCTCCTCTTCTCTCTCACTCCTTCAAGAAAAACACAAGTGGTTTTGTAAATCCATCCACAAGTCCTCTGCTCTGGAACTCTGTCTTCCTCCGGTCCCTCAGCTGAAGCCACTGACAGTGTGTGTGCGTGAGGGTGTGGGTGTGTGAGGGATGGTGTGCGTCTGTCTGTCCTGGAGTGTGTGTGCACCTTGCACTGCTCCTCTGTGTTCGATGCCAGGCATGCACTGCTGGGAGGTGAGAGGGGGAAAGAGAGGGAGGGAGCAAGCGGAGGGAGGAGAAAGTAAGGAAGGGAGGAGAGGCTGTGTGTGTGTGTGACGGACAGACAGAGAGAGAGTGTTTAGGGCGACAGAGCAGAGCCCCACTCTCTCCTGTCTGGAGTCCTGCCTCTCCTTGGGCGGGGCTTTGTGTGGGTGGGCGGGGCTTTGTGTGGGTGGGCGGGCGGGCTTTGTGTGGGTGGGGTTGGGGACAGCTTTGTGGAGTGGCGGAGAAGGGAGGGGCCACAGTCATTCAAACTTTCTGAAAGAGAGAGAGTCAGTGAAAGAAAGCTCTTACATTACACTAATTTCAACAACAAAAATCTTTCCAGTGCTAGTTTATATATGCTCTTCATGAATGTCGGTTTTGTTGTTATTTAGATAAAATGTCGTTACAATTTGTATTAAATAAAATGCATAATATCTTAGAAGAAAGTAAGTGAATATGGATCATTCCCGAGACGTCACCAGTTCCAGGTTGCTCTTGGAGGTCCTTTCCTATCCCAGCATGCATTGCAGCTAATCTGATTGTTCCGGGGGCAAGCAACTTCCTCAAGCCTTTCATGTGGCTTCAGCCAATCAAAACACCCCTCCGGCCTGCCAGATGACCCCCCACCCCCCAGGAAGTGGCACTTGCCCTTCCTCTGGAAATTGCCGGAAACATACAAGCTGCCATGTACTGTATGAGGTCTGTATTCTCGGAACATGTTCTAACCTTAACCCAGGTTCTGTATGCAGGAGAGGACTCACTAACAGCCCCCAGCCTCTCCCCCCGCCCGAGCCTCCCCCCGCCCCTGCCCCAGCCTCCCCCCCTCCCCAGCCCCTCCCCCATCCTCTCTCCCAGCCTCCCCAGCCCCTAGCCTCTACCAGCCTCTCCCCCCGCCCCTCCCCCTCCCCCAGCCCCAGCCTCCCCCCAGCCCAAGCCTCCCCCCAGCCTCCCCCCCAAGCCTCCCCCAGCCCCAGCCTATCCCTCAGCCTCCCCCCCAGTCTGGGCAGCAGGGTAGGATGTTCACAGGCTGAGGATGCTAATCTTTCCCTGCAGTTCTGTGGTGTATGAATAGAGATAGTGTTAGAGATAATATCTCTGTAATGAAGCCTGTTTGGTTCCATCAAAGTCTTCAAAAGGCCTGAAATCTGACCCCTCTTAGCACGGACAATCCCCAGTAATAGCTTCTATTATAATTGTTTTCTCTCTCTCCTCTCTCTCTCCCTCCCTCTCTCTCTCTTTCGCCCCTCTCTCTTTTTCTCAGTTTCCCGTCCTCTCAAATTTTTTCTCCCACCCTTCCTGTCCTAAACTCCATCTCTTCTCTCTCCTCACTGATTTTCTTTCAATCCCTCCCCTTTCACCTCTGACCTCCATGTCCCTCAGCATCCCTCCTCTTTGGTTTTATCTCCACATCACAGTGCCCTCTCTCTGTCTGTCTCTCTGTCTGTCTCTCTGTCTGTCTCTCTGTCTCTCTTGTTCATGTAACATGCAGGAAATATTGTATTCCAGTCACAACACTATCCTGTCAGCTCTTCTTACTTCCTGTCTGGACTAGCCCCGTCCAGGTGTCCTTCCTGTTTCTGAAATCAACATGGCCGCTGTGATTGGCTAAATAAACATCCCCGAGTGCATTAAGGAACCAACCGTATCGCAGTGACGGCGGCAGGGTCAGAACTCAGTTTTGCATATGGTGGCTTCGTGACCATTGTCCATTGTCGCTATAGCGATAAGTGGTCAACATATCTGATGTTCCTGCTGGCATCTTTCTGAGGATCAGACAAGGAGCTGCACCTGGGAATAAACTGGCTCAGATTTGCAGAGAGGCAACGATAGGTAATCTGAACACAGATAAAAAGTGAGATGACAGAAGGAAGGAAGTGGGGGAGTACGCGGGAGGGGGGGGGGGAGACTGAGATAAATAAGGAAGAGAGGAAGTGAGAGGTAGGGGGAGGGAAAGAGAGAAAGAGAGTTAGAAGAGACAGAGAGAGACACTGAAAGAGAATTGGAGTGGACAGAGAAGAGAAACAAGTCTATGAGATGAGATGAGAGAGGCTCACGCAAACATTCACACAAACACCCCCTAACACCCCCCAAGCCTGGACCCCCCCAGCCTGGACCCCCCCCAGCCTGGACCCCCCCCAGCCTGGACCCCCCAGCCTGGACCCCCCCCAGCCTGGACCCCCCCCAGCCTGGACCCCCCCAGGACAGAGAGAGCGAGAGCGAGAGAATATTGCTTCATTCAGGCCAGAATATCAACCAGCTCCGTAGTAATAACCCCCTCCCTCTACACAGAAATAAGAATGTACTCAAACACACGTTGTGCTTCAGGCTAGCCAGGACAGTTCTTTATTCTGTGCACAAGTCTTTCCTCTACAACTAATCAACGCACTCTCTTTAGCTGTGACCAACACTGCCACCTATTGGTACACATACGCTATTCAACTATCATTACATATAGCGATTAGCAGGAAAAAGTTTGGAGTAGCAGTAGCTTGGGTAAACAGCTTTAGAAACTGTTCTTTTTAGTTTACTCTGAAAGAAATCTGCTGCTGTTTACCCAGTGAGAGAATCAATGTTTAAGAGCTCGATTCAATCCAGCCACAGCTTCTGCAGCATGTATTTCACTGAGAAAACGAATAACAAAGAACAAGAGTGAGTTGTGAGTAGTGAGATGCAGGGTACAAGTACGTATAGGTGTACAAGGAGAGAGAAAGAAAAAAAAATGCAAATAGCAAAGCAGAGTAGTAATTTCAATTTGAGCTACTATGATATAAATAATTCGTTCATCAAAAGACAATGACGGATAAATATGAAAATTTGTTTTGAGATTAAAATGTATTTCTCCCTGAGAACTATACGTTTTGAACAATGCGTTTTCTATTTTTTGGTGTAGGCTATGTTTACTGACTGCTTGATAGTGTATATCATTTTTGATCACTTTGTTTATGATTCGAGAGCAGTGTTTGATTTTTGAGCACAGGTAAAACTGTTTTGAGGCGGAAGTTTCATTTAGCAAGAGGATTCAGAGGAATGGGGAGAAAATGGGTGACTGTTTCAAGAAATGTGTTTTAGCAATCGTGAAAAACTGTAATAGGGACCGGACAGGCTCTCCCTTAGACGGGCTCTGCCGTGCTCATTCAGATCAGGTGTTCCCTTTTGTGCTCGTGCCCTATTCGTATCCGCGAGCACAGTTCCAGGTTGTTAGAAATGTATCATGTGAAAAATTTTATGAACTCCAGAACTAATATATTGCGGGTCGTAAACGTTATTAAAATAAAATGTTTCAAGATGGGTTTAATTTTATAATTTGCATGATACTCAATTAGCCTATCAGATATACATTATGATAGAGTGCGTAGCAACAAAAAAAGCGAATTTATCCACTGTCTATTCACTAGCCTACATTTCAAAGATAATTCACTGCTGGGTCAAACAAAATGGCAAACTTAAATGATGAAATAAAACAAAAGGTTATGACGGGGGAATACACTATCGTGCAACTGCGCTAGCTAAATCTGTTGTTTGGAAGGATTTTGGGGTAATCGTGGATAAGGACAGGGCTACAATTTTCTTTTAGCGATGTCAGTTGTCAATTTACGTATTGTGTTGTGAAAAATAGCTACATATAAAAAAGCATTTTGGTTTGCAGTTATTTAAAGGTTAGAATAGTGCCACACAATTAATAAATGTCTAAGGGACATCAGAGGAATATTAGCCAACGTTTGGAGTCTAAACCAATTAAATTAATTTACTCCTTTTTTTAAGGGTAAAGATTCGGGTCTCAGAACAATTCGGTTCGGTTTTCGGGTGAAAATCTGCCCTTATGTCGGGTTTCGGTTCGGTCTCGGAATTGATGTTGCCTGCGTGGTTCGGTTACGGTTCCGAAAAACGAAAACCGTACAGGACTCTTGGGGCAAGGGGTGGGGGGTTCTGGTCTGGGGTCATTTGAGAAGAAATTACACGAGAAAACTACCGAAAGTTCCTCCCACTCACATTCGTTTAACTTTAATTCTGAGTTAATCTGGTCTATAATTCCAACAGGATAGTTTAATAGTCATTTGGTCATTGTTTAATACAGTATCCATATATTTACATTTTCTGTAAACTCTGTAAAACCTAAGATTAATAAAAATTTGCCTAAAGCCATGTTCGAGCTACATCATTCTATCTGCGATCTTCCAGCAATGCCTGCCTCCACTTGACACCACTGTGTTTGATTCCTTTGGTCTGTTTCAACATGTCAGCCCCGTGTGTAGAGGTGTAATGCGGCTGTCATGTCAACATGTCTCTGCTCAGACTATGTGCCTTTCCCCGATGTCTGAGTGGCCGAGCTCTGCTCGACACAAGCGTCTTTCGAGTGTCGCATGCGAGGCGACGTCCCGTGTGTCACACCGTCCGGGAGGCGGCGGAGCGGGCTCGAGCAGGTAGGCTCGTCTCCCGAGGAGCCGGTGGCTAGCAGCCAGCCTGATTGCTTGAAGCAGGATGAGTAGATTACCGGGTCTTGCCTTTACGATGTCTGTGTGTTTGTCTGTTGTCCTCTAAGGGAACCCGTGGACGTTTCAACGGCAGAATTTCTCGGCCCGTGCGCGAGCTGTCTTTCCCAGGGCGGCCGACGGCAGGAAGAGAACGCGGGAGCAGTCGGTGTTGCTGGACGGTAGGAACGGATGTATCTGGTTCGCGTCCTGACTAACTATTATCAGTAGATACATGATAGCCTAAGATTTAACTAAAAGCTGTCTAGGAAACAAATGTCGACAACGTAGTTAGCTAGTCCTTTGTTAGGTTTATGTTACGGTGGTGTTAACATACAAAACAGTTGTTGTAAAATCTACTTGTTCCTAACTTAGCTTCATTCCATCAGATTCCATCAGATCACTTAACCCTCGTGCTGCCTTCGGGTCACATGACCCAAAGGTTCATAACGAACCATTGTTGTGTTTACCCAATTTTACCCAATACAAAAACAAATAAAAATAATTTTCTTTTAACCATTCCAATGTGGGGGGTCTGAGACAGCCCGACAGTTAAAAGAAAATGCTTCACTTTGTTTTTGTATGAGGTAAATTTGTCGCAATACGACGGTGGGTCACAATGACTGATGGGTCAGAATGACCCGAAGATAACACAAGGGTTAAATGCTTAATTTTTTCTCTCCTTCTCTCCCCCTCCCCCCTCTCCCCCTCTCCCCCTCTCCAGTCCTAGAAGCCCGGATCCAGCAGCTTCAATGTGACTTCCTCCTGGAACCCCCACCCTCCCAGGCCCCGCCCCTCAGACCCCCACCCTCCCAGGCCCCGCCCCTCAGACCCCCACCCTCCCAGGCCCCGCCCCTCAGACCCCCCCAGCAAGGCAGAGGTGGGGCCCCAGCCAGGCTCCCAGTGGGGGGCCAGCCCAGGGGGGCTGGCGGCCCCCTTGGGAAGGAACAGGCCAGCCGCTGGATGGAGAAACTGAACAAGGAGAAGAGGGTAACCAATACAAAGCTTCAGAGGATCCAGCAGAAGAACACCAAGACCCTCACCTCCAAGACCCCCACCCTCACCTCCAAGACCCCCACCCTCACCTCCAAGCCCACCACCAAGACTACCTCCAAGCCCACCAGCAAGACTACCTCCAAGCCCACCAGCATGACTACCTCCAAGACTACCTCCAAACCCACCACCAAGAGTACCAAAAACCCTGCCTCTAAGGCCAGGATGATGGCTGAGGCTGGGAGGGAGGCTGGGGCGGAGGCCATTGTGAGGACAGGGCCTGAAGCAGACACTAAGGTCAAGACTAAGGTCAAGACTAAGGCTAGGGCTGGTGGAGGGGCTGGAGGTGGAGGGGGGCAGAGGAAGGCTGAGGTGTCTAGGGAGGCTGGGCAACAGGAGGAGGCTGGGCAGCATGAGGAGGCCAGCTGGGACAGGGAGCTGGAGGGGCTACAGGAGCTACAGGCACGGATCAACCAGCTTGCCGAGGCCGGGGCCGGGGCTGGGGCCGGGGCCGGGACTGGGGGGGAGCAGGGCCACAGCCCCACGGCGGTACGGTCCTACCTGGAGGCGTGTGTGGCGGCGCTGGACGTCAACGTGGCTCATCGCTTCCTGCTGGAGCAGCATCGCCGTCTGAAGAGACGCAACATGCTGACCACCGCAGAGTATAACACCATGATGAGGGCCTGGGCCAAGAGGGTGAGGAAGGGGAGGAGGGACTGTGTAGGTGCGTGTGTGTGTGTGTGTGAGGTCTGATGGTGTGTGTGTCCCATGCAGGGTAACCTAGGTAACGTGCGTCGTATCTTCACGCTGCTGGATGAGGCGGGGTTGAAGCCAGACCTGGGCTCCTACGCTGCTGCCCTGGAGGCCATGGGCCGCATCACATCCTGCCCCGCGCACATCATCCTCAGGTACACACAAACATCATCCTCAGGTACACACAAACATCATCCTCAGGTACACACAAACATCATCCTCAGGTACACACAAACATCATCCTCAGGTACACACAAACATCATCCTCAGATACACACAAACATCATCCTCAGGTACACACAAACATCATCCTCAGATACACACAAACATCATCCTCAGGTACACACAAACATCATCCTCAGGTACACACAAACATCATCCTCAGGTACACACAAACATCATCCTCAGATACACACAAACATCATCCTCAGGTACACACAAACATCATCCTCAGGTACACACAAACATCATCCTCAGATACACACAAACATCATCCTCAGGTACACACAAACATCATCCTCAGGTACACACAAACATCATCCTCAGATACACACAAACATCATCCTCAGGTACACACAAACATCATCCTCAGATACACACAAACATCATCCTCAGATACACACAAACATCATCCTCAGGTACACACAAACATCATCCTCAGGTACACACAAACATCATCCTCAGATACACACAAACATCATCCTCAGGTACACACAAACATCATCCTCAGATACACACAAACATCATCTTCAGGTACACACACACATCATCCTCAGATACACACAAACATCATCCTCAGATACACACAAACATCATCCTCAGGTACACACAAACATCATCCTCAGGTACACACAAACATCATCCTCAGGTACACACGAACATCATCCTCAGGTACACACAAACATCATCCTCAGGTACACACAAACATCATCCTCAGATACACACAAACATCATCCTCAGGTACACACAAACATCATCCTCAGGTACACACAAACATCATCCTCAGGTACACACGAACATCATCCTCAGGTACACACAAACATCATCCTCAGGTACACACGAACATCTTGCTCAGGTACACACAAACATCATCCTCAGGTACACACAAACATCATCCTCAGGTACACACAAACATCCTCAGGTACACACAAACATCCTCAGGTACACACAAACATCATCCTCAGGTACACACAAACATCCTCAGGTACACACAAACATCATCCTCAGGTAGGTGAGTGTGTATGTGCGTGTGCAGGTGTCTAAGCCAGCTGGAGGGGGATGGTCTGAGTCTGGATGGCATGTTCAGAAAGGTGATGTTCAAGCAGGATGAGAAGGACATGGTTCTGAAGGCTGTACACGCCGTCCAGCCAAACTACCAGCCCAGCAGCTCCTTCACCCAGCCTCTCTGCTCCTCTCCTCTGGTCAAAGACTTCTACACCCAGGTGAACCTATCCTCTTTCCTACATCTTTACCTTCAGTTCTAAGCCTGTGATGGATCTGTTGTCCAGGAAAACGACACTTTATTAAAAAAATATTATACAACTATTTACTGATTTATTATCATTTTCTGACTGACTGTGGGTTTCTGTGTGTATGTGCGTGTGTGTGTTCAGCGTGGAGAGGCGTCCTACCCTAAGCTGCCGTTCTCCCATGCGGAGCTGCAGAGGAAGTTCAGGCAGCAGCTCAGTGAGGAGCAGGCCTGCACCGTCACCATCCAGTCAGTAGAGAGCAGCAAACCTGTCACTCCCCACGCCTCCAGGATGGTACACACACCCTACACCCACACACCCTACACCCACACACCCTACACCCACACACCCTACACACACACACACACCCTACACACACACACACACCCTACACACACACACTAACGTGGTCACGGTTAACCCTCCTTCCCTCCCCCTCCTGTCCTGCAGAGGGAGCTGTTGTGTGAGCTGCGCTCCCAGTGGCAGAGCAGCCTCCTGCTGGCCTTCAGAGAGACCAGGCAGGCCCTGGCCTCCAGCAGCCACCATCACCTCAAGACCAGCTTGTACCCCTACCTGTGTCTGCTCCAGGACCAGGACTACACCGGCATCATGATGCAGGTAGCACACACACACACTCTCTCTCTCACACACACAAACACTCACACACACACACCCTGACCTCTGTCTTTTCTCTTCTACTCATCCTCTGTTGTGTTCTGTCTATCTTCCTCTATCATCCTTCTATCCCTCCCTCATCCTTCTATCCCTCCCTCATCCTTCTCTCCCTCCCTCATCCTTCTATCCCTCCCTCATCCTTCTCTCCCTCCCTCATCCTTCTATCCCTCCCTCATCCTTCTATCCCTCCCTCATCCTTCTATCCCTCCCTCATCCTTCTCTCCCTTTCTCATCCCTCTATCCCTCCCTCATCCCTCTATCCCTCCCTCATCCCTCTATCCCTCCCTCCCTCCAGAGCCTGCGAGGGATGTCACCCCAGGGGGACTCTCTGCACAGCCTGGCTCGCTCTCTGGGGACGCAGGTCCACAGCAAGTTGTGTGTCCAGGACAGGAACCACAGCAGGATGGTGCACAAGCTGGGCCAAGTCTACCAGGAGTACACACACCTGCTGGCCCAGGACACAGAGGTAAACACACACACACACACAGCATCAGTCTCCTGTAGGAAGCATTCATTATATGACATGTCCATAACCCCACTCCCCCCAGTCCTCCTCCTCCCTTCCCAGGGAGCACTGGTGTCGTGTGGAAGCTGCCCAGGCCTCAGGGCCCTCCCTCCAGGGGGACGACGCCCCGTGGCCCCCCATGCTGGTGCTGGAGCTGGGCACCTTCCTGGTGGAGCTGATGGTGAAACACCTGCAGGTTCGCAGCAACATCCTGAACCCCCAGCAGACAGACAGCAAGATGGTCCCCATCCTCTACCACATGTACACCTTCCGCAGCGTGAAGCAGGTAAGCACCCTCTGAACACACCCTGCCTCCACCTGAACACACCCTGCCTCCACCTGAACACACCCTGCCTCCACCTGAACACACCCTGCCTCCACCTGAACACACCTGCCTCCACCTGAACACACCTGCCTCCACCTGAACACACCTGCCTCCACCTGAACACACCCTGCCTCCACCTGAACACACCCTGCCTCCACCTGAACACACCCTGCCTCCACCTGAACACACCCTGTCTCCACCTGAACACACCTGCCTCCACCTGAACACACCCTGCCTCCACCTGAACACACCTGCCTCCACCTGAACACACCCTGCCTCCACCTGAACACACCCTGCCTCCACCTGAACACACCTGCCTCCACCTGAACACACCCTGCCTCCACCTGAACACACCCTGCCTCCACCTGAACACACCCTGCCTCCACCTGAACACACCTGCCTCCACCTGAACACACCCTGCCTCCACCTGAACACACCCTGCCTCCACCTGAACACACCCTGCCTCCACCTGAACACACCCTGTCTCCACCTGAACACACCTGCCTCCACCTGAACACACCCTGCCTCCACCTGAACACACCTGCCTCCACCTGAACACACCCTGCCTCCACCTGAACACACCTGCCTCCACCTGAACACACCCTGCCTCCACCTGAACACACCCTGCCTCCACCTGAACACACCCTGCCTCCACCTGAACACACCTGCCTCCACCTGAACACACCCTGCCTCCACCTGAACACACCCTGCCTCCACCTGAACACACCTGCCTCCACCTGAACACACCTGCCTCCACCTGAACACACCCTGCCTCCACCTGAACACACCCTGCCTCCACCTGAACACACCCTGCCTCCACCTGAACACATCCTGCCTTCCCAGCACCTGTTTTTTAATACACTCTAAAAATCTAATTTCGAAATCTAATCTAAATTTGTCTAAATATCTGTCTCCATCTGCCCCCCCCCCCCCCTCAGGTTGGCTTCATCAAGCCCCACCCCATCCTGAGCCAGATACAGCTGGACGCCATGGAAACGACCTTGACGTTTGACTCTTATGTGATGCCCATGCTGTGTCCTCCCCTCCCCTGGACCAGCACACGCTCTGGTGGCTACCTGCTCACCCCCGCCAAGATCATGCGTACGGGTGGAGCAGCCCAGCATGAGGTGTGTGTGTACATGGTCTCACAGCGAGGTGTGTGTGTAAAGACTGGATAGGTATATGTATTAGTGGTGGATATGGATTGGAGTCGCCTGGTGATATGAACACCAGTACTAACATGGGCCTGGTGAGTGCCAGCCTCAAGACCACCATCTCAACATGGCTTAGAACCAGCTGACCACTAACCTGGATATTCTTTAACAGTCCTAGTATGTATAAATCTAATATGTAAGGATAATGCCCGGTTGCTTGACCGAGTCCATTATCAGGTGATAATGTACACCTCGAAGGGCATTATCCCGCTTATACCACGGTCACTTGCCCAAAAAATTTTTTTTACAAACATGAATTTATGTTTTCATGCGTTTCGCAAAATCAATTTGCCAACTCTGATATTTCTAGTCCGCTCAGCTCATAGAACCAACACCAGCTTTCCTTTGGCTGAGCTATTAGCCATAAAGATAACGTTATGCTAGCAAGATTCAAAGGCAATAACATTGTGTACGGTTGACAAACTAATTGACAATATGTTTGACAAGAAGACTAGCTAGTTAACCAGCCATGTCACTGTCCCAAAATCAATATCAAGATTTTCACGAACAAAGTATTGGCCTTATACTAGTTCTAGGCTACAGTAGCCTATGGCCGCAGGAGCGAGTTGAATAGCAAATGGATGTGAGATGACCGCATCAAAGTTGACATATTCTCCAAGCGGTAGCTAATTATAATTGGAAAGTAAATTCAGAAAATTCTGAAGTTTTTCAAATAGGTTAAAAGAAATATTGAAGTCACTCATTGTTTTAATTACATGTTAGCTTGTTAAAGTCTTTCAAAATTGTAGACGGAGGCTTTGACTGCGTCCCTGTTGTTATGGTTACTTATTTCAGACACTTTGTACAGGCCCATACTATGTAGCCAGCACAATCATTGAGAACGGTGAACAGACAGTTTTGCTGGAACTACTTAGTAGGTGTACATTATCACCTGATAATGGACACCCCTGCCGCCAATCAGAATCGAGTATTCACCCAGACCAAGGTAAGTATAAATCTAATATATATAAAGTTGCGTGATGTTGCAGGTTCTGTTGGACCGGACGCCCACCCAGAGCATGCACGCCGTGCTGGACTCTCTGAACCAGCTAGGGAACTGTGCCTGGAGGGTCAACCAGCATCTCCTAGACGTCATCATCTCCTTGTTCAACGACCGCGGCAACGAGAAGCTGGCGGTGCCCCCGCCCGTGTCTGAGGGCCCGGAGGTACCCCGCTTCAGCCCCAGAGACCCCGCAGTCAGCCCCGCCCAGAAGGCTACCCTGAAGACCCAGGCCAACAAGGTGGGTGGAGGAGGGTGTGTGTAGGAGAGTGTGTGTGTAGGAGAGTGTGTGTGTAGGAGAGTGTGTTTGTAGGAGAGTGTGTGTAGGAGTTTGTGTTTGTAGGAGAGTGTGTGTGTAGGAGAGTGTGTGTAGGAGAGTGTGTGTGCAGGAGAGTGTGTGTGTAGGAGTGTGTGTGTAGGAGAGTGTGTGTGTGTAGGAGTGTTTGTGTAGGAGAGTGTGTGTGTAGGAGAGTGTGTGTGTAGGAGAGTGTGTGTGTAGGAGAGTGTGTGTGTAGGAGAGTGTGTGTGCAGGAGTGTGTGTGTAGGAGAGTGTGTGTGTAGGAGTGTGTGTGTAGGAGAGTGTGTGTGTAGGAGAGTGTGTGTGTAGGAGTGTTTGTGTAGGAGAGTGTGTGTGTAGGAGAGTGTGTGTGTAGGAGTGTTTGTGTAGGAGAGTGTGTGTGTAGGAGAGTGTGTGTGTAGGAGAGTGTGTGTAGGAGAGTGTGTGTGTAGGAGAGGTTGTTTGTGTGTAGGAGAGAGTGTGTGTGTGTAGGAGAGTGTGTGTGTGTAGGAGAGTGTGTGTGTAGGAGAGTGTGTGTGTAGGAGAGAGTGTGTGTGTGTGTAGGAGAGTGTGTGTGTAGGAGAGAGTGTGTGTGTGTAGGAGAGTGTGTGTGTGTAGGAGAGTGTGTGTGTGTGTAGGAGAGTGTGTGTGTGTGTGCATCATGTTACTAATGGTCCCACAGGCTAAGAAGCGCCTCAGTGAGATGCACAGCTTGAGAGTGTCTGCGCTGTACAAGCTGTCTATCGCCCACCACCTGAGGGAGCAGGTCTTCTGGTTCCCCCACAACATGGACTTCAGAGGCCGCACCTACCCCATTCCCCCACACCTCAACCACCTGGGCAGCGATGTGACCCGGGCCATCCTGGTGTTTGCAGAGGGCCGTCCGCTGGGTCCGCGGGGGCTGGACTGGGTCAAGATTCACTTGGTGAACCTGACGGGGCTGAAGAAGCGTTGCTCTCTGCAGGAGAGGCTGGACCACGCCAACAGCCTCATGGAGGACATCCTGGACTCTGCTGACCACCCCCTGACAGTGAGACCAGCGACACACACACACACACACACTCAGAGACCCTGGAGACACACACACATGTTTTTTATGTGTGTGTGTCTTTCTGCGTGTGTGTGTGTGTGTGTAAGGGGAGAGGTTGGTGGATGGAAGCTGAGGAGCCCTGGCAGGCTCTGGGCTGCTGTATGGAGATCGCCAACGCAACCAGGTCACCTGACCCTGCCCAGTACATATCACACCTGCCAGTCCACCAGGTGAGCTAGCGCCTCACACACCTAAACACACACACATAAACACACACCTAACCCCCCCCCCCTTTCCCCCCTTGCCCCCCAGGACGGCTCCTGTAACGGGCTGCAGCACTACGCAGCTCTGGGTCGGGACGTCGTGGGAGCCACCTCTGTCAACCTGGCGCCCTGCCCCCTGCCCCAGGACGTCTACAGCAGCGTGGCCCAGCAGGTACCATGACCCTGACCCCGACCTTGGACCTCGCCCTGACCCCGACCTTGGACCTCGCCCTGACCCCGACCTTGGACCTCGCCCTGACCCCGACCTTGGACCTCGCCCTGACCCCGACCTTGGACCTCGCCCTGGCCCCGACCTTGGACCTCGCCCTGGCCCCGGCCCTCGCCCTGGCCCCGACCTTGGACCTCGCCCTGGCCCCGGCCCTCACCCTGACCCCGACCTTGGACCTCGCCCTGGCCCCGACCTTGGACCTCGCCCTGACCCCGACCTTGGACCTCGCCCTGGCCCCGACCTTGGACCTCGCCCTGGCCCCGACCTTGGACCTCGCCCTGGCCCCGGCCCTCACCCTGACCCCGACCTTGGACCTCGCCCTGGCCCTCACCCTGGCGTGTGTTTGTTTGTGCAGGTGGAGGTGTTCCGCTGCAGGGATGCTGCGCGGGGCGTGCAGGTGGCGCAGGTGCTGGAGGGGGTGGTGGGCAGGAGGGTGGTGAAGCAGACTGTGATGACCGTGGTGTACGGGGTGACGCGCTACGGGGGACGACTGCAGATAGAGAAGAGACTGAGAGAGGCCGAGCACTTCCCTCAGGTGGGGTGCACACCTCACACTCACCTCGCACACTCACCTCACACATATCTCACACCTCACACTCACCTCGCACACTCACCTCACACATATCTCACACCTCACACTCACCTCGCACACTCACCTCACACATATCTCACACCTCACACTCACCTCACACATATCTCACACCTCACACTCACCTCACACATATCTCACACCTCACACTCACCTCACACATATCTCACACCTCACACTCACCTCGCACACTCACCTCACACATATCTCACACCTCACACTCACCTCGCACACTCACCTCACACATATCTCACACCTCACACTCACCTCACACATATCTCACACCTCACACTCACCTCACACATATCTCACACCTCACACTCACCTCACACATATCTCACACCTCACACTCACCTCGCACACTCACCTCACACATATCTCACACCTCACACTCACCTCGCACACTCACCTCACACATATCTCACACCTCACACTCACCTCGCACACTCACCTCACACATATCTCACACCTCACACTCACCTCACACATATCTCACACCTCACACTCACCTCACACATATCTCACACCTCACACTCACCTCACACATATCTCACACCTCACACTCACCTCGCACACACACCTCAAACACCCCTTACACTTATACACATACACAGTATAAAAGTCATCTGTATGTGTGTAGGAGTACCTGTGGGAGGCATCTCACTACCTCGTGCACCAGGTGTTCAACAGTCTGAAGGAGATGTTCACTGGTACCAGAGAAATCCAGGTAACACACACACTCACACACACACACTCCATGCCGACCTACATCTGCTGTCTGCCCAGGTGACCCAGACAGAAAGTTTTATTAATGACTAGCTTACACACACACAAAATCCCACACACACACTCACACACACACACAGAGAGACAAAACGTTTTATTGATGACAAGAGGAGATAAGTAGTAGTTTGGGGTGTTCATCATTCGTTCCTATTAAGACCTGCTACTGCTGTTCTGTCCTCTCCTCCCCCCTACTCCCTCCTCCTCTCCCCCCCTCTCCTCCCCCCTACCCCCTCCTCCCCTCCCCTCCCCTCTCCTCTCCTCTCCTCTCCTCCCCCCTACCCCCTCCTCCCCTCCCCTCTCCTCTCCTCCCCCCTACCCCCTACCCCCTCCTCCCCTCCCCTCTCCTCCCCCCTACCCCCTCCTCCCCTCCCCTCTCCTCCCCCCTACCCCCCCCTCCCCTCTCCTCCCCCCTACCCCCCCTCCCCTCTCCTCCCCCCTACCCCCTCCTCCTCTCCCCTCTCCTCCCCCCTCATCCCCTCCCCTCTCCTCTCCTCCCCCCTACCCCCTCCTACCCTCTCCTCCCCCCTACCCCCTCCTCCCCTCTCCTCCCCCCTACCCCCTCCTCCCCTCCCCTCCTCCAAGTGGGTCTCACCAGACACACACACACCAGACACACACACACCAGACACACACTCACCAGACACCCTCTGTCTATCTCCTCCAGGACTGGCTGACGGACAGTGCTCGTCTGATCTCTAAGTCAGGGCGGCCGGTAGAGTGGGTCACACCCTTGGGCCTGCCAATCATCCAGCCCTATCACCGCCCCCGCCACACCCAGGTACACACACACACACTGCCCTATCACCACCCCCGCCACACCCAGGTACACACACACACACTGCCCTATCACTGCCCTATCACCACACCCAGGTACACACACACACACTGCCCTATCACCACCCCCGGAGAGGAGAGGAGAGACCAGCTCTGACATCATCATGTGATGGGTTAGGGCTAGAGGAATTTTTCGCCACCTTGATGACCATGCCTTGTTGCCATAGTTACTGATGGCTCTGTGTGTGTATGTCTGGGGAATGCTAGTAAGTGGGTCATATTGATGCTAGTAAGTGGGTCATATTGATCAGCAGCTGTCCAGGTCGGAGGGGGGGAGGGGGGGGAGGAGGGGGGGGGGAGGGAGGAGGGGGGGAAGGAGGGGGGGGGAGGGGGGACCTGGAGATCTGGGACAAAACCCAGTGGTGCTTCAGATAGCTGACACCTCAGGGTTAAGCAGATGAATACATGAATTACCGTGGAAACAGAAACCATGTCAGTTTTTAATGTAACCATTTTTCTCCAACCCTCATCCTCCTCTTCCTCTCCTCTTCCTCTCCTCCTCTTCCTCTCCTCCTCCTCCTCCTCCTCCTCTCCTCCTCTTCCTCTCCTCCTCCTCTTCTCCTCCTCTCCTCTTCCTCTCCTCTCCTCCTCCTCCTCCTCTCCTCCTCCTCCTCCTCTCCTCCTCTTCCTCTCCTCCTCCTCCTCTCCTCCTCTTCCTCTCCTCCTCCTCTTCCTCTCCTCTTCCTCTCCTCCTCTCCTCCTCTTCCTCTCCTCCTCTTCCTCTCCTCCTCCTCTCCTCCTCTTCCTCTTCCTCTCCTCCTCCTCCTCCTCCTCCTCCTCTCCTCCTCCTCCTCTCCCTCAGTTGAATAGCACCATGCAGACTCTTTGTCTCTCGATCAACTATGATGCTAAACAGTAAGTTGCTCTTTTTATCATTAGATGTGTGTGTATCTGTCTGTGTCTGTGTTTGTGTGTAACCCTGCTCTCTCTCTGTCTGCAGGAGACCAGACACTATGAAGCAGAAGAACGCCTTCCCTCCCAACTTCATACACTCTCTAGACTCCACACACATGATGCTGACAGCCCTGCACTGCTGCAGGTACACACACACACACACACACACACACACACACATGATGCTGACAGCCCTGCACTGCTGCAGGTACACACACACACACACACATGATGCTGACAGCCCTGCACTGCTGCAGGTACACACACACACACACACACGATGCCGACAGCCCTGCACTGCTGCAGGTACACACACACACACACACACACACACGATGCTGACAGCCACACATAGGCTCCAGAAGGTGCTTGTTCTCTATTCTTGTAGAGAATCTTCTTTCACTCTTTTCTCTGTTCTCTCTCTCTCAGGGCTGGTGTGACATTTGCATCTGTCCATGACTGTTTCTGGACCCATGCTATTACTGTGGACACCATGAACAAGGTACGCATTCACACACACACTCACTCACTCACTCAGACAGCTGAGGTGAAGCAGGAAGGCAGGTGTGTTCAGGCTCTATCAGATGAGCCAGCCGCCCGAGACACTTCACCTCCACCTGCACCGCCTGCACTGACCCAACAACCCAGTTAGAGGAGCTCCTCCCCCTCCTCCTCCCTTCTACTAAGCTTCATTCAGAGCTTTCTTCCTCTCCCTCTGGGTTGCCAGGTTTGCCGGGAGCAGTTTGTTGCCCTACACAGCCAGCCAATCCTTCAAGAGCTTTCCAACTTCCTGCTTAAAAAGTACTGCTCTGGGCTACCGTAAGTAACGCACGCACGCACACAGTGTCACACACTCAGGGTGTTGGTGTGGGAGAGGTGTGTTGGACAGACCAGAGAGACAGTAAACACAGCGCTGCCATGTCTAAACCATCAACCTCAGGACCAGAACCTCATCTGGAACCTGACACCTATACATATACAGCTCGCTCACACACACACACACACACTCTCACATACACACACACACACACAGACTCTTACACACACAGACACACACAGACGTACACTTACTCAACCTCAGAGTTAAGTTTTCTTTGAAGTGGAATCTTTTCACCAAACCAGAATAAGGAAACACACCAGAGGTGGAGTTAGCCCTAACCCTAACCCTCAGTGTTGCTATACATTTTGTGCCGACCACAAATACACAAGTTGTGCAGGAAAGCGGAAGTGGTTTAGTCTTGGTGAGAGAGCGAGGTTTGTGTTAGTGTGTTGACACAGCCAACTAACCACAGCTGTGTGTGTGCAGGTCTGACCTGAAGAAACCAGACTACAGGAGGATGATGCTGCTTCTGGCCAAGGTGCCTCAGACAGGTTAGTCTCTCTCACACACATACACACGTTCAGCTTCTAGTCAGCTGCCCTTCTGGATGCCATCTCTCCCCTCAACGTTCTTAACACATACTGTTCATCCTGTCCTCATCTCCTACTCCTCCTCCTCCTCTCATCTCCCCAGGTGACTTTGATCTTCAGAAAGTAAAGGAGTCCACCTTCTTCTTCAGTTGATTGGAGCTGACAGGGAGCGTCAGAGAGGAGAGAGGGATGATAGAGGGGAGGAGGAGAGAGGGATGAGGAGAGAGGGGAGGAGGAGAGAGGGGAGGAGGAGAGGGGAATGAGTAGAGGAGAGGGGGATGAGGAGAGAGGGGAATGAGTAGAGGAGAGGGGGATGAGGAGAGAGGGGAGGAGGAGAGGGGGATGAGGAGAGGGGGGGATGAGGAGAGAGGGGAGGAGGAGAGGGGGATGAGGAGAGGAGAGGGGGATGAGGAGAGAGGGGACGAGGAGAGGAGAGGGGGATGAGGAGAGAGGGGACGAGGAGAGGAGAGGGGGATGAGAAGAGAGGGGAGGAGGAGAGGGGGATGAGGAGAGGAGAGGGAGTGAAGGGGATTGACAGGCTGGCGGTGGGAGGCCGGGGTGACAGGCCAGACTTGGGAGACATCGATCCCCAGCCTACTGCGCCTTCACTGGCAGGACAGGAGGGGGAGGTAAGGGAGAGGATGGGGGAGAGGAGGGGGAGACAGCTCAGTGCTCTTTCTGCAGCAGGAGGGTCAGATACTGAGGGAAGATCTCCTGCTGAATCATGACTGATTTTCAAACCTGTGTGTGTGTGTTGCCTCTCTCCACTGGGCTGAGCTAACTCCACGGGTTTTTAATCCACCCCCCTCCACCACCACCTCAACCTCCCCACACACACACACACCTCAGTCCCCTGCAGAGAGCTCTCTACCCCGACATCATGACTCTGATCATGCTTCCAGAAGGGACAGCGAGGGGGTAATGGAGGAGAGGGTGTGAAGGGAGGGATATGCGTGTTTGTATAAAGTTTTATGATTCCTTGTGGAGTTACCAGACAGTTGATTGTAAAAATATAAATAAATGTGTCTTATTTCTTGAAGCGTCTGAGATCATTTCTAAAGTGTCATAGCTGGTTGCTATGGTGAGGTAGAGGGGTGAGAGGGTGGGTGAGGGTAGAGACTAGCTCATCTTATAGGGAGATTACACAGCAGTAGTGAACTGGAGAGAAAGAGATGGTGAGTTTAACCATGTGTGATAGCAACACCCAGTGATGTGAATGTCAGTATCTTTCTGTAGAAACATAAAAACCATCTTACCTGAAATCAGTCGTTTAGCAGAACCACCAACATGTTTAGTGAATCAGACAAGCAAGAGAGAAAATATTCCTCCTTTCAAATATTATTTATTAATCTGCTTCACTCTTTACATGTATTGCAGGTAGATATAAATACCAAGATGGTTTTGCATCAGGGGAGCTAGGAGTGTTTAGGCACCAGGGGCAGGAGGGGCAGATTGAGGACCTCACAACACGGAAGTCTGGATTTCATGAGCAGCTGACGGGTCACCTATGGCAACAACCCTGAACTAGCTTGGGGTCAGGGTTAGCCTAACCCTAACCCTGAACTAGCTTGGGGTCAGGGTTAGCCTAACCCTGAACTAGCTTGGGGTCAGGGTTAGCCTAACCCTAACCCTGAACTAGCTTGGGGTCAGGGTTAGCCTAACCCTAACCCTGAACTAGCTTGGGGTCAGGGTTAGCCTAACCCTAACCCTGAACTAGCTTGGGGTCAGGGTTAGCCTAACCCTGAACTAGCTTGGGGTCAGGGTTAGCCTAACCCTAACCCTGAACTAGCTTGGGGTCAGGGTTAGCCTAACCCTGAACTAGCTTGTCGCTCCTCAACACTAACTACATGTGCAAACTATTGTAAAACCACGTTATCACACAATTCAGAATAAAAAAATCTCTTTAATCCAGTTTAATCCTACATTTGACAATCATATAGGCATGTATCCATTTAGAGGCCAAGTTTGGCACCATGCTTTCAGTCGTCCAAAGCTAGCTGTTGGTGTCCATGCAACTCCGGCAAGATACACAGAAACTCATGGTAATGGACATACGCACCTCATCCTTCATATATGACTCATGGTAATGGACATACGCACCTCATCCTTCATATATGACTCATGGTAATGGACATACGCACCTCATCCTTCATATATGACTCATGGTAATGGACATACGCACCTCATCCTTCATATATGACTCATGGTAATGGACATACGCACCTCATCCTTCATATATGACTCATGGTAATGGACATACGCACCTCATCCTTCATATATGACTCATGGTAATGGACATACGCACCTCATCCTTCATATATGACTCATGGTAATGGACATACGCACCTCATCCTTCATATATGACTCATGGTAATGGATGTATATATATATATATATCTCATATATGGAATGTACGCACCTCATCCTTCATATGAATCCCCAGGTCTGTGTGGTCATGCTTGATTGTGAGGATAGGTGTAGCTTAATGCATTTGACTGCTGATCAAGAGGTTGCATGTTTAAATGCCCCCTGTACATCATGTTGGGTAAAACCCTCTGCTGTATCGCTTCTCTCTGAGTCGACGTAAACAGACACCTCTACCACACTACTGCTTCCAATCTAGAACAGAAACACAACTACCGGTTCTAGAACAGAACCATAACTACAGTCAAATACAACAAGATAGATTAGTATCAATAGATACTAATTAGTATTTATTAGTATATGTAACTATAAAATGTGTAACCATACTAGAGTATAGTTAAATATATTAATTTAACAGGGCTTTCCCTGTTGGTTTAATATATTTTTTTAAATCACAAGATCTGCTAATCTAATCTAATAATTTTTAACCCTTAACACTCCCTGATGTTTCATCCAGCCATACTGAACCTTTAAGATGAAGTGAATGTGTTTCAGGTGAACAGGTGCCAGACAGACAGGTGCCAGACAGACAGGTGCCAGACAGACAGGTGCCAGACAGACAGGTACCAGACAGACAGGTGCCAGACAGACAGGTGGCAGACAGAAAGGTGCCAGACAGACAGGTGCCAGACAGAAAGGTGCCAGACAGACAGGTGCCAGGCAGACAGGTGCCAGACAGACAGGAGCCAGACAGACAGGTGCCAGACAGACAGGTGCCAGACAGACAGGTGCCAGACAGAAAGGTGCCAGACAGACAGGTGCCAGACAGACAGGCAGCACAGCCCTTATCGATGAGATCACATCCAGACAGAACATTCTGGAGCTGGAGTTTAGGGTTCCTAACCCAATGCAAGACTGAATGAAGAGAACCCAAGGAAGGTGATTCTGAAGAAAAGTACATGTATATATGTGCACACAAACAGTGTCTATAGATTCATCTATCCATACTTTCTAACCTCACACACATGCAGAGTCTAAAGATATGCCCATAACCCGCCACACGAATGTGCAGCTCTGTAGACCCAGGAACCTGCAGTGGAGGAGCGGCAGTGCCCAGACACACATGCCACAGTGTGTGTGTGTGTCGGAGTTATCTTTAGACACTGAGTGTGTGAGTGTTTGTGTGTGTGTGTGTGTATGGTCTGTGTGCCGAGGGAAAGTGAGAGACAAAAGCAGGGACAGAGGTGTCTGCAGACACTGTGTATAATTGAGTGAGACTCAATTATAGATACATACACAGTCTTGTTTCTCCAGGGCTGCTCCCTCCTCCTCAATCTACCGCTCCTTCTCCCTCTCCCTCTTCCTACAGTGACCTTGTCCTGAAGCTGTTCAGGTCAGATTTCTGTCTGACAAAACTGGAGCCGGGCACCCTAACCCAAATAAACAATATCAATATATCTGCCAGACAACAGCCAAGAAGGTTGAATCAGTTCAGACACATTTGCATCTCATGGTTTTAGATGGTTTTGAATTTTCAAATAGCCTAAAATGATGAGCTGGATCTGGGAAGATGCCAATGGGTTAGGGTTAGATGGATTAAGCAGGAATTATCTATGGATGAGATCAGGAAGATCAGTTTGACCTTTGACTGGGGAAATGTTGAATCCACCTCTTTCTCCAGTTTTACCAAAGAATACCTTGATGTATGTAAGAATAATATAACTTCAGTCTTGGCAGTAATATATCATGTTAGATATGTTTTACATGAAACAATGAGTTAGCTATTCACAAACACAAAACAGTTATCTTGTATAGACATGGTCTAGAGGGTTTTGTCTCAATAATAGCTATATTTCCGAAATACAGTCTGTAGTGAATAATTAGCTATTCACAAAGTAAACACACTATGTTGTTTGAGGGCTTGAGCGGGTGCGTTACATATTCAGGAGATAATCAGATCACAAGATCACAAATATTGATCAAATTATCACTTTAACTCCCAGAGTAGTAGATCTCTAGACCACTATAGATCCCAGAGTGCAAGATCTCTAGACCACTAGATCTACAGAATGATAGATCTCTAGACCACTATATTTACAGAATGATAGATCTCTAGACCACTAGATTTACAGAATGATAGATCTCTACTAGATCTACAGAATGATAGATCTCTAGACCACTATAGATCTACAGAGTAATAGATCTCTAGACCACTAGATCTACAGAGTGATAGATCTCTAGACCACTATAGATCTACAGAGTGATAGATCTCTAGACCACTATAGATCTACAGAGTGATAGATCTCTAGACCACTATAGATCTACAGAGTGATAGATCTCTAGACCACTAGATCTACAGAGTGATAGATCTCTAGACCACTATAGATCTACAGAGTGATAGATCTCTAGACCACTATAGATCTACAGAGTGGGATCAGAAGCAACCACCTAGCTTGGTCACAACTTTTAATAACTGAAGAATATTTTACAGTTTAATTTTGTTTTCTACTTTGTTGTCTGTAATAAAACTAGTTTCACTAGTTTAAATAACAACATGTTTAAGCTCAGTCTGTTGAAGGGTTAGTCTGTTGATTAACAAATAAACAAAAAGCTGATAAAAGGAGGAGGGGCGGGGCTGTGGGATAGGAGGAGGGGCGGGGCTGTGGGATATCTGTTTCCTGTTCTGTCTGGAGGCGGGGATAAAACCTCCAACTACTGATGTCCAGTCTGTACAAGTCCAGGAAGTGAGAACCCTTGACCACACCCTTCTCCTCAGCGGATTGGTCAGCGGTCACAGGTTGGAGGAGAGCCTGGACTGCCTTGGGGCGGGGCCTGTCTCTGCCAGGGATCCAGCAGTGTCCTTCTGGGGCTGTCCTGATTGGTCGAGCCTTATGGGAACCATTACTGTGCCGGCCTCCACACCTGCCCCTGCCCTCACCCCGGCCTCCACACCTGCCCCTGCCCTCACCCCGGCCTCCACAGCTGCCCCTGCCCTCACCCCAGCCCCCAGACCTGGTAGAAAGCTTGGTAGGGGAGCCAGTGGCCCGGCCCCCAGAGACACCTGGTGGGTGAGGCCTCTTCTGTGTGTGGAAGCATGCGGCCGAGTGGGCCCAGGGGGGATGTGAGGGGGGCCGATGGAGGAGCAGGAGGCTTGTGTGGACCCGGGGGGGCTGGGGGCCGCAGGGGGGATGTGAGGGGGGCCGATGGAGGAGCAGGAGGCTTGTGTGGACCCGGGGGGGCTGGGGTCCGCAGGGGGGATGTGAGGGGGGCCGATGGAGGAGCAGGAGGCTTGTGTGGACCCGGGGGGGCTGGGGGCCGCAGGGGGGAACGTGTTGTGAGGGAGGGAGGGCTGGGAGGCGGAGAGAGCACGCCCATCCTGACTCTGCTGGGGGGGGCTGCAGATGTGGACCAGGGACAGCTGGGAGCCAAAGGGGGGCCCATGCTGGAGGGTCCACGCCGGGGTGACTAGGGGGCTAGGGCCAGGGGGGCCAGAGAGGGCATGGAGTGGGGTGGCCTGATGGGGGCCGTGGGCCAGGGAGGACAGACTCCGCATCACCTGGAAACGCCTCACCACCCTGGGGGACTGGAGGGCCAACACCCCAGCCCCCCCCGGCACCCCCAGGGGTCCTGCCATGGGGGGGATGAAGCTCATGGCCACAGCCTGCTGGAGGGTGCCCACCACGGAGCTGTGGATCTGGGAGCCGGGCGGGGAGGTGAAGGGGCTGGCGTGCGAGGGGGGAGGCAGGGTCATGGACATGGAGCGAGGTCGGGGGGGATCAATCTGTTGCACCATCTCGCGGTCGTACTTCACGATCTCCTGGATCATCTCATTCTCTCGGGTGTTGAAGACGCCAGAGTGGAGGTCATGCTGGACCTTGTGGAGGAGGAGGGAGTTCTTCTTACCTGGGGAGAGAGAGGGAGAGAGAAAGAGGGGGAGAGAGAGAGAGGGGGAGAGAGAGGGAGGGGGAGAGAGAGAGCGAGAGAGGTGGAGAGAGGGAGGGAGGGGGAGAGAGAGGTAGAGGAGAGTATGGTTACTTGAGTACTCTCTGTTCTCTGCATAATCAATATTTATATAAGAGAAATAAGCAACTCAGTATTCAGCTGAAATTCAGCCTCAAAAATTACACCCTCTTCTCCCCTCCTCCCCACCTCTCCTCTCCTCTTTTTCTCTCCTCCCTTGACATGTCTGTCTAAGACTGACCCATCAGGGAGGGGGAGGGGGGTGGGGAGAGGGTTGAGAGCCTTGTTTTTGTCGAGTCACCTCTCTGAAGATATGAGATATGACGGAGACAGGGTGTCTGAGGCCTCAAAGTGTGTGTGTGTGTGAGTGTGTGTGTGTCTGCAATAGTGTGTGTTTGTGTGAGTGTTGGAGTGGTACTAGACGTCTGAAGCTGATGTAGTGTGGGTGCGATAGTGAGTGTGTGAGTGTTGGAGTGGTACTAGACATCTGAAGCTGATGTAGGAACTGAATTTGTCTTCTTCGTGGATCTCAAGGAAAGCAGCCAGGAAGACATCATCCCACCCCCTCCTGGGCCCCACCCCCTCCTGGGCCCCACCCCCTCATTGGCTCTACCAACTCCAACCAATTACAAGTATCCACATATCTAGTGGCGTCCCCATGGGCCGGGGGGGCCATGGGGTTGGGGGGCCAATGGGGTTGGGGGGACAGGGTTGTGTCCTTGCGACGAGACAATCCAAACATGTGAAATATGTAAACATCCTTTGTAGAGACACTGCAGAAGAAGATTTTGGAAGAACTTCAAGGTGACCAAGATGAGAGGAGCAGTGTGAATGTGATTCTATTTTAATATTAATCCGTTTGTTGGTTTTGATCTAGACGCCTGTAACACTTCCAGAGCTGAACAGACTCTGCTGTCATTAGCTGCATTGTCAGTCGAGTGTTAGCTGTGGTCCTCTCACTACTGGCAAGGCTATTAGCATGGCAGCTAGGCTAGCAGACAGATGGCTAGGCTATTAGCATGGTGGCTAGGCTAGCAGACAGGTAACTAGGCTAACACCTCAGCTCACTCAACCCTGTCAATAAAGGCCCCTGTCAATAAAGGTGTGTGGAATCTAGCTGCTATGGCAACAGCAGGCAGGTGGATGGCAGGTAGATGGAGGCTTCTGTAAACATGTGAAGCATCACAAGATCAGGACTCTGACATCAGCGCCAAACTAATTCTGGAGGAGAGAAGAAGCTGGTTAACACTTTTATGGTGTTTAAATAGCTGACTGTTGTTGAGGAGGGGAGGTGAGGTGGAGAGCAGGAGGAGGAGAGAGGAGGAGGAGGAGAGAGCAGGAGGAGGGGAGAGGAGAGAGCAGGAGGAGGAGAGAGGAGAGAGCAGGAGGAGGAGAGGGGAGGAGGAGGAGAGAGAGGAGAGAGCAGGAGGAGGGGAGAGGAGAGAGCAGGAGGAGGAGAGAGGAGAGAGCAGGAGGAGGAGAGGGGAGGAGGAGGAGAGAGGAGAGAGAGGAGAGAGCAGGAGGAGGGGAGAGGAGAGAGCAGGAGGAGGAGAGAGGAGAGAGCAGGAGGAGGAGGAGGAGAGAGGAGAGAGAGGAGAGAGCAGGAGGAGGAGAGGAGAGAGCAGAGGGAGGAGAGGAGAGGAGAGAGGAGGAGGAGGAGAGAGCAGAGGGAGGAGAGGAGAGGAGAGAGGAGGAGGAGGAGAGAGGAGAGAGCAGGAGGAGGGGAGAGGAGAGAGCAGGAGGAGGAGAGAGGAGAGAGCAGGAGGAGGAGAGGGGAGGAGAGAGGAGAGAGAGGAGAGAGCAGGAGGAGGAGAGAGCAGGAGGAGGAGAGGAGAGAGCAGAGGGAGGAGAGGAGAGGGGAGGGGAGAGAGCAGGAGGAGGAGAGGGGAGGGGAGAGCAGGAGGAGGAGAGGGGAGAGGAGAGAGCAGGAGGAGGAGAGGGGAGAGCAGGAGGAGGAGAGGAGAGAGCAGAGGGAGGAGAGGAGAGGAGAGGGGAGAGAGCAGGAGGAGGAGAGAGGAGGAGAGAGCAGGAGGAGGAGAGAGCAGGAGGAGGAGAGGAGAGGGGAGAGGAGAGAGCAGGAGGAGGAGAGGGGAGAGGAGAGAGCAGGAGGAGGAGAGGGGAGAGGAGAGAGCAGGAGGAGGAGAGGGGAGGGGAGAGGAGAGAGCAGAGGGAGGAGAGGAGAGGGGAGGGGAGGGGAGAGAGCAGAGGGAGGAGAGGGGAGGGGAGAGAGCAGGAGGAGGAGAGGAGAGAGCAGGAGGAGGAGAGGAGAGAGCAGAGGGAGGAGAGGAGAGGAGAGAGCAGGAGGAGGACAGAGGAGAGAGCAGGAGGAGGAGAGAGGAGGAGAGAGCAGGAGGAGGAGAGGGGAGGGGAGAGAGCAGGAGGAGGAGAGGAGAGGGGAGAGCAGGAGGAGGAGAGAGGAGGAGAGAGCAGGAGGAGGAGAGAGGAGAGAGCAGGAGGAGGAGAGAGCAGGAGGAGGAGAGAGGAGGAGAGAGCAGGAGGAGGAGAGAGGAGGAGAGGAGAGGGGAGAGGAGAGAGGAGGAGGAGGAGAGGGGAGAGGAGAGAGGAGGAGGAGGAGAGGGGAGGGGAGAGGAGAGAGCAGAGGGAGGGGAGAGAGCAGGAGGAGGAGAGGGGAGGGGAGAGGAGAGAGCAGGAGGAGGAGAGGAGAGGGGAGAGCAGGAGGAGAGAGCAGGAGGAGGAGAGGGGAGAGGAGAGAGGAGGAGAGGGGAGGGGAGGGGAGAGGAGAGAGCAGAGGGAGGGGAGAGAGCAGGAGGAGGAGAGGGGAGGGGAGAGGAGAGAGCAGGAGGAGGAGAGGAGAGAGGAGAGAGTAGGAGGAGGAGAGGGGAGGGGAGAGAGCAGGAGGAGGAGAGGGGAGGGGAGAGGAGAGAGCAGGAGGAGGAGAGGAGAGAGCAGAGGGAGGAGAGGAGAGGGGAGGGGAGAGAGCAGGAGGAGGAGAGAGGAGGAGGAGGAGAGAGGAGAGGAGAGAGCAGGAGGAGGAGAGGGGAGGGGAGAGGAGAGAGCAGAGGGAGGGGAGAGAGCAGGAGGAGGAGAGGGGAGAGGAGAGAGCAGGAGGAGGAGAGGAGAGAGCAGAGGGAGGAGAGGAGAGGGGAGGGGAGAGAGCAGGAGGAGGAGAGAGGAGAGAGCAGGAGGAGGAGAGTAGAGGGGAGAGAGCAGGAGGAGGAGAGGAGAGAGCAGAGGGAGGAGAGGAGAGAGCAGGAGGAGGAGAGGAGAGGGGAGGGAGCAGAGGCAGGAGGGGAGAGGAGAGAGCAGAGGGAGGAGAGGGGAGGGGAGAGAGCAGGAGGAGGAGAGGGAGGGGAGAGAGCAGAGGGAGGAGAGGGGAGGGGAGGGGAGAGAGCAGGAGGAGGAGAGGAGAGGGGAGAGAGCAGGAGGAGGAGAGGAGAGGGGAGGGAGCAGAGGCAGGAGAGGAGAGGGGAGAGGAGAGAGCAGGAGAGGGGAGGGGAGGGAAGAGAGCAGGAGGAGGAGAGGGGAGGGGAGAGAGCAGGAGGAGGAGAGGAGAGGGGAAGGAGCAGAGGGAGGAGGGGAGAGGAGAGAGCAGGAGGAGGAGAGGGGAGGGGAGAGAGCAGAGGGAGGAGGGGAGAGGGGAGGGAGCAGAGGGAGGAGAGGGGAGGGGAGAGAGCAGAGGGAGGAGAAGAGAGGGGAGAGAGCAGGAGGAGGAGAGGGGAGGGGAGAGAGCAGAGGGAGGAGGGGAGAGGGGAGGGAGCAGAGGGAGGAGAGGGAAGGGGAGAGAGCAGAGGGATGAGAGGGGAGGGGAGAGAGCAGGAGGAGGAGAGGAGAGGGGAGAGAGCAGAGGGAGGAGAGGGGAGGGGAGAGAGCAGGAGGAGGAGAGGGGAGGGGAGAGAGCAGAGGGAGGAGAGGGGAGGGGAGAGAGCAGGAGGAGGAGAGGGGAGGGGAGAGAGCAGGAGGAGGAGAGGGGAGGGGAGAGAGCAGAGGGAGGAGAGGGGAGAGAGCAGGAGGAGGAGAGGGGAGGGGAGAGAGCAGAGGGAGGAGAGGGGAGGGGAGAGAGCAGGAGGAGGAGAGGAGAGGGGAGAGAGCAGGAGGAGGAGAGGGGAGGGGAGAGAGCAGGAGGGGAGAGAGCAGAGGGAGGAGAGGGGAGAGAGCAGGAGGAGGAGAGGAGAGGGGAGAGAGCAGGAGGAGGACAGGAGAGGGGAGGGAGCAGAGGGAGGAGAGGAGAGGGGAGAGGAGAGAGCAGGAGAGGGGAGGGGAGGGGAGGGGAGAGAGCAGGAGGAGGAGAGGGCCAGAGCCTACCGATGCGGTCCAGTCTGTCGATGGCGACAGTCTCGAAGGCTCGCCTCATCATGGGGTGCTCCTCCAGAACCTCGTTGAAGTTGTCCACAGACAGCGAGTACAGACGGCAGTAGGTGTCTGCCCTCACACTGGCTGTCCTACGACCCCGCGTCAGCAGACAGATCTCTGGAGGCAGACAGGCAGACAGGCAGACAGGCAGACAGACAGGCAGACAGGCAGACAGGCAGACAGGCAGACAGACAGGCAGACAGGCAGACAGGCAGACAGGCAGACAGGCAGACAGACAGGCAGACAGGCAGACAGGCAGACAGGCAGACAGGCAGACAGACAGGCAGACAGGCAGACAGGCAGACAGACAGACAGGCAGACAGGCAGGCAGGCAGGCAGGCAGGCAGACGTTATCCTCCAGACAGAGATAAAGCTAGAGACAGCATCATTAAGACATCGCCATGGTGACACAGGTCACCGGTTAGTCTGCTGCTTGTTATCGTGCCAGCCTGCAGCTGCCTGGGATAATGACATCACATCCTGCTTGAAGGTTCCAGAGCTGGAGAGTGACAGTTTGACAGCTCAGTTAGGAGACAGACCACCTCCTACTATTCAGGTGTGACTTCTCTCCTCTTCTGACCATCACTTCCATTGGTCGAGATACTGCTGTTGCCTTGACAACCATATGCTCTTTTGCTCCCTGTCTGGAGAAGATTTTCCTTTTTGACTCTAATCACAAATCCAAACTCAAACATATACATGAGGTCCTCCCCCTCCCCTCCCCCTCCCCCTCTCGGGTTCGGATCGGGTTCGATTTTCTGCGTTTTTCGCATCCATAGCCAGCATTTTGATAGTTTTTTGGGCAATTCAGAGCCACTGAATTTTGAGGCAGACGATTGCGAAAAAACACGCAAAAATTACGCACTCAGTGTGCAAGGGCCTTAACCCTCACATATGTATGCTAAAAGGAGAGGGAGGAGAGAGGAAGGAGAGAGGAGGAGAGGAAGAGAGGACACCCCCTCACCTCCAAAGTATGACCCGTCCATCAGCTTCATCCCTGTGGTTGCCTTGGTGATGACACTGACCACACCGTGTTGGATGAAGTACATCTTCCTGCCCACTGTGCCCTCCCGCACCATGTAATCCCCCGGCTGGAACACCTCGAAGCGCAGCTGGGTCAACATGGCTGTCACAAAGTTGGGATCAGCGTTGGCGAACAGAGGCATGGACGCCACCAGCTTACGACAGTTGAAGTTGACAATTTCCTGGAAAGGAGAGGAAGATGTGAGAGGAAGATTGTAGGAAATATGATGAACACTGAGTGTAACCTTTTTGTAAAGTGTTGCTGGAAACTGTTGCTGGAAACTGTTAAGTTTGACTGATCTGAGGGTGTGTTTGTTTACGTTCCTTAGAGGCGACAGTAGTCTTGTTGGCAGCTTGCAGGGGTGGTGTCAGCCAGGGGAGGTGTGTTTGTTTGGTGCTACCTGACGTAGGGGCTCGTTCAGCTCCTCCAGGATGCTCTCCTCATCAAACATCTTGCCCTGGTAGCGATGCTCATAGTAGTCATGGATCCTCTGGCGGAAGTCTGCTGGCAGCTTGTGGAAAGACATGTACTGTTCTACCTGTTTATACTGGAGAGAGAGAGAGATGTACTGTTCAACCTGTTTATACTGGAGAGAGAGAGAGAGAGAGAGAGAGAGAGAGAGAGAGAGAGAGAGAGAGACGTGTACTGTTCTACCTGTTTATACTGGAGAGAGAGAGAGACATGTACTGTTCTACCTGTTTATACTGGAGAGAGAGAGACATGTACTGTTCTACCTGTTTATACTGGAGACAGAGAGAGACATGTACTGTTCTACCTGTTTATACTGGAGAGAGAGAGAGACATGTACTGTTCTACCTGTTTATACTGGAGAGAGAGAGACATGTACTGTTCTACCTGTTTATACTGGAGAGAGAGAGAGAGACATGTACTGTTCTACCTGTTTATACTGGGGAGAGAGAGAGAGACATACTGTTCTACCTGTTTATACTGGAGAGAGGAGAGGAGAGAGGATCCAGTCCAGCCCTCCACACACACACACACATTCAGGTGACCTATATCTTTGGAATGAGATTTGCTATAGATTTAACTGTCGCTCCTCTGGTGTGTTCAGATTAACTCAATCCCAGTTACATTCTGTGACAGATGGTCCCTATCAGCTCCACTGTCAAGAACAGAAAGCCTTCTATCAGGGACAGTAATGAAGGCCCCACATGCATCCTGCCCCACACCACCTCCCACCAGACAGACAGACAGACAGACAGACACCACTAGTTACAACATATCACTGGTCTAATATCCTCTGACCTTACACACACACACACAAAGAGGGGATTGGAAGATAGATCATTCTCCCTAATTAACTTCATCATAGAATCCCCTCAAAACAACATCCTATTAGATCCCTTTGTTTTGCTCATAAGCCTATTTTGATCAGAATTTAATTCACTTCTGATTAATTAGAATTAAACATGGTGTCTGGAACCAACTGCTTTTCTAACATACCAGACTGTCTCTCTCTCTCCCTCACACACACACACACACCATACACTTTGACGAACACAGCTATACACACACACTGACACACACACTTTGTCACACACAAACATGCTTGGTTTGTCTGTGCCGGCAGTTTTTCTTCCACTGTGATAACAGTGTTGCCAAGGTTGCATAACAGTGATGACTGACTACTGTGTATCTTAGTTTCCAGGGAGACAGACTATGTTGCTGTGTTGGCAGGGGTGACACACTACTGACCATCTACAACTCTGGCTACTCGCAATGTTTTGTGGCTATCTTGTTGTTATGATCAGTGACCTATGCACTTTGTAAAGCTCTCTCTTGGAAGTCGCTTTGGATAAAAGCGTCTGCTAAATGAATAAATGTAAATGTAAATGTAACTCTCTCTCTCCCTCCCTTACTCTCCCTCCTCTCTCTCCCTTCTTCTGCCCCCCTCGACCCCTCCTCTCCCTCCCAATCTCTCTCTCTCCCTCCCCCCTCTCCTCCCCTCTCTCAACATGTGCCACCTCGAGCCCTCCCAGGGACTGGCTGACCAATCAGAGAACAGCACAACCAATCAGAAAGCAGCTCCCTCCCCCTCAGTGTCTTGGGCCTACCTTCTCCTGGTACTGTCGTCGCGAGGAGTCCAGTGATTGGATGAGGGCGGTGGCGTGTCCTATGAACATAGCGTAGCAGGTGGCGCCCACAATCATACTGAGCATGGTCAGCCAGATGTCTGAAGCGCTCTCAGGGGCCTGGCGACCGTAACCAATACACAGCATGTGACTCATGGCCTTGAAGAGAGCGAACGAGTAGAGCTCACTCCAGGAGTCATTCTGGAGAGGGGGGGGGGGGGGGGGGGAGGAGAGAGGGGAGGGGGAAGAGGGGAGGGGGAGAGAATGTAAGAGGGAGAGATTTAGACAGCCCCAGCCTCACCCCCCAGCCTCAGAGCAGAGATACACAGCAGTCCAACACAGCAGCTCTGGGACCAAAATAAACACACACACTCTCAGGGTGCTGCTTGACAGAGATGTCAGATATGACCCGTTAGTGACCTTGCCTAGCACTGCTGGGGTCCTGGAGAAACACACCAGGAACACAGTCCTGCTGTCAGCTCCCTCTCCCTCCCTCTCCCTACGAGCCACCAATTACAGGTCAAGATCCTGGAGTGTGTGTGTGTGTCCCTGACAGACAGGCAGACAGACAGACAGACAGACAGACAGACAGACAGACAGGCAGCCAGACAGACAGGCAGCCAGACAGACAGACAGGCAGGCAGGCAGGCAGAGACAGACAGACAGACAGACAGACAGGCAGCCAGCCAGCCAGCCAGCCAGACAGGCAGCCAGACAGGCAGCCAGCCAGACAGACAGACAGACAGACAGGGCTGTCTCCTGTGTCAGAATGCAGGTTGTGCTACAGGAGAAGAAGCAGGGTTATATAACAGATACGAGATCTATTCAGTGTCCTGCAGAGTACTATACAACACACACACACGCTCCTGGGCATCAGAGCAGAGCGTCAGGTGTGTGTGTGTGTGTGTGTATCACAGAGATCATTTAACGCTGTGTCTCTCATTTGTGACCTTGATGGCAGATAGTCATCCTGTCTCTCTCTCTGCCTGTCGAACTGTCTAGCTGCCTGCCTTGTCTGCCTGCTTGCCTGTCTCGAGGTTAGGGGAAGGTGTGTGTGTTACCTGCTAGTGTGTGTGTGTGTGTGTGTGTGTCGTACCACCATCTTGTTGAGGGACACCCAGCAGTTTGGGGGGAAGTCCTGCAGCATGGGAACCAGGAACTGGAGACACCCGTCCCAGTGACACAGCAGCAACATCATACCAATCAGGTTAAAGATCCGCATCACTGCACTGGCCAGGTCATAGGTCATGTGGAAGATCTGAGGAAGAGTACGTTTAGAGTTAGTGTGTGTAGGGTTCATGTGTGTCTTAGTCTGTGTCTGCGTTTGTGTGTAGATTGTGTGTACACTGAGTGTGTGTAGAGTGAATGCGTAAAGTGAGTGTGTGTTTGAGAGTGAGTGTGTGTTTGAGTTAGAGGAGGGGAGGGTTAGCTGCTGTAGGAAGATCTGGTCAGACTCCTGCAGTGATGGATGTGGTCTTATGGCGATGGATGTGGTGTAATGATGATAGATGTGATGTGGTCTGGTCTGGCCTGCATACATCACTGTCAGCTGGGGAACAGGTGAACTCTCCTTCAGGACCTGGACAGACACTCTGGAAATACCACTGACCACAATCAAGTCTGCCTGCTACCACTGACCACAACCAAGTCTGCCTGCTACCACTGACCACAACCAAGTCTGCCTGCTACCACTGACCACAACCAAGTCTGCCTGCTACCACTGACCACAACCAAGGCTGCCTGCTACCACTGACCACAACCAAGTCTGCCTGCTACCACTGACCACAACCAAGTCTGCCTGCTACCACTGACCACAACCAAGGCTGCCTGCTACCACTGACCACAACCAAGTCTGCCTGCTACCACTGACCACAACCAAGTCTGCCTGCTACCACTGACCACAACCAAGGCTGCCTGCTACCACTGACCACAACCAAGTCTGCCTGCTACCACTGACCACAACCAAGTCTGCCTGCTACCACTGACCACAACCAAGTCTGCCTGCTAACACTGACCACAACCAAGTCTGCCTGTCTGTCTGCCTAAAGAATGAAGAGAGTGAAGGTGACAACAGCAGAGAAGTTTAGCTTCAACTTAAAGAGAGAGAGAGAGAAATCGAAAGTGAAATGTTGATGCTCTTGAGGAAAAGACAGGCTCACCTCTACACTACACACCTCCTAAAAACAGGAAAACACACCTCTACTGTCCCACACACTCTGGTCTTGCATAGAAAACATAAAACAATACCTTAGCATACCCTAGACTAGCCTGGCATGTGTTTACTGGCTAGTTAGCATGGTTGCGGTGTTAGCATTGTTAAGGTGTTAGCATGGTTGAGGTGTTAGCAGGCCTTCCTCCCCCTATTGGTCGGTGTGAGTCACATGATCTGGCCTACCTCCTCCCATTGGTGGATGTAGCGTATGAGCCTGGAGAGACGCAGCAGGCGCAGCAGACTGAGGATCTTGGTGAAGCGGACGATCCTGAGCGCCCGGGCCGTCTTGTACACCTCAGAGTCCAGCCCCTTCTCCACCATCAGGAAGATGTAGTCTACAGGGATGGACGACACAAAGTCCACCAGGAACCAGCTCCTCAGGTACCGCCGCTTGATCCTGCCGGGGTCCAGGATGATCTCTGTGTTGTCCTCGAACACGATGCCCGTGCGGAAGTTGAGCAGCAGGTCCATGAGGAAGAAGGTGTCGGAGACCACGTTGAAGATGATCCAGGGCGTGGTGGTCTCGTCCTTGAAGAAGGTGATGCCCACGGGGATGATGATCAGGTTGCCCACCATGAACATCAGCATGGTGAAGTCCCAGTAGAACCTTAGACAGGTCAGAGACAGAGGTCAGGGAGACAGGTCAGAGAGACAAGTCAGGGAGACAGGTCAGGGAGACAGGTCAGAGAGCCAGGTCAGAGAAGGGGGGAAAAACAGAGAAGGGGGAATACATGGAATCATATCCTTTAGTATATCCTGTTGACGTTAATATCACGTGACACCAGGACGCTGGGGCGTCTGGTACTATGCCCGGTCTCTCACAGCGCCATCTGGAAACATTTCTCCTCACCGGAGTCACGCGCGCACGCAAATTACCATACAATATCACTCCAGCCATCAACTATATCCACTCACTTATGGCAAGGTCACGAGAAGGACTGGAGGACGGGGAGTAACGTGAGTGGCTGATGAATTGATTTTAAATCCTGCACACGCGGACGAAGGACAACACAGAACCCAAAATAGCACGATCATAAGAATCCCTCTGACCGCTACGCACAAGAATGCCTTCAAAGCGGCGTACAGTGGAATTTAATGCGCGAACATGTGCGCTCTAGTTCATCAATTTATGGAATACTATTCAAGCTGATGTTAGAGATGCATAAATATACTAAAATGGCAGAAATACAATTTCTAACTAAAACTTCCTGGTGTTCCCGTATTAAATTCAGCAGACAGTGTAATATCAGTGAATCAATAGATGGCTTGGTGTCAACTCAAGCAAGGGGTGAGAACGGACCGGGCTGGGTCTGGATTCCATACTCACATACATCTTAAAAACGCGATTTAATGACTGGCGTGGAGACGAGATGGACTTGATCATCAAGGCTGACCACGGTGTCCGGTTATTTTATCCGCCAAGCGGATCCGCCACAGAAGTGGAAAGTTTCTGAATAGATTGATTGTGTGTCTTAGGAGGAAACTATACGCTCTAAAATTGTGCTGAAATATTTCGAAAGATTTCAGTCTTTCTCTACAGGTGGAATTATCAACCAGGAAGTGATCAGGCACGCATAAAAACCCTCAAGAACGTCACGCGCGGTTTCATAACACAGCAACAAGTTACATGGTGTAGTAGAGCATTTAGCTATCAACCTCCCAACTCCAGCAGAAACAAACAATAAAAGGAAGGGAAAACTAAATCATACAGCTAACTTGTAATTTTGAAAGGTTGTAAAGATTGTGATCATCACGACCCCAGATAAAGCGTTTAATCCCTCCATGGGTTTGTGTTTAACGCTAGATAAGGTTCTACAGTGGCGGAGATAGCTCGGGTCAGTCTGGCCACGCGGAAATCCATCAACCGTAATTTTACCATAACTACTAACTCCAATCATAATCAAACAATTACGTAAGGATCTTAGCTAAATTATTAACGTTAATACATGACGTGGTTTTAGGTTTATTATAAACTCAGTTTTAAAGTCTTACAGAATAGGCTTTGATCATATCTCTTAATTAAATGGCCAGTTTTATAATGACAAAATAAGGAGACATTTTTCAATAACTTCTGTCATCTAATATTGGTGGATTTCTATATGAAGTTGTATTGTTGTTTACGCGTGCGTGTGCCAAAATGTATACACAGCTCGAGCTGTAGGCTACCTGAAGTCGCTGTATGGGTGAATAATCCAGTTTCCCGCCGATTTCATGCGCTCTTGTTCTTTTTCCACCGCTTTCTGGCTCCCGAACATGCGCAGGGAGAACTTGTTGACGCCGGGCTGCAGCATGGAGCTGAACTGCCGCTGCATGTAGGTCCGGTTGTCGCTCTGGCCCAAATTCCCGTCCTCACCCTTGGAAAGCGGGATAGAATTCCCGGACTTAGTCGGTCCCGCTCCGGGAACAGGAGGCTGCGGTTTACAGCTGGGAGAGTTTGAAAAAAAAACTTTGGAGTCTGTTTTCTCCGTTGGCCCCGGGGTCTGGGGCATCGACCCCGCGGAGGTAACGGAGCAGTCCATGCCGGCGACGGTATCACATACAGCTGTCTCAACTGTCCGCTTCTCCTGGCTCGAGCTGACTGGAGCCTGGATCGTGGAAGGGCTCGGGTCTCTTCTGCAGTCTCCGTTTTTGTTGTAAATCATCCCGGTGCTTCCTTCACCTGTCACTCCGGTGGTCAAGTCGGTAACGGCTGCTTGTGTGACTGAGCGCACTCCGCCTTTGTAGCTCCAGCTGCCACGACCGGCAGCGTCTCCTTGGCATAGCAGCGCAGCGGCAGCGCGTGTGGAAGTGAGAGGTGTGGACTGCTCGCTGTGCAGGAGCCGCAGATCGTTGTTGTTGGAGTTCTTGCGCGTGGCTGCGGCTGCTCCCCCTCCTGGCCTACAGGTCTTCATCTTGAGACATCCACCTTTACCGTCGCAGGCGACCGAACCCACTCGGCGAACCGACTCAGCGAAACGATCCGGCAGGAATTTTGACTCGTCTCCATCCTCGTGCATGGCAGAGGACTCCAGAAGCACTTCAGGACCAGGCAGCACCAGCGGCGTTGCCATGGCTGCAATCTGGCTGCTGCTTGTCGTTCATCACGCGGACACTGGGGTCCACCTCAACCGATCAAACGGCAGTGGTGGCCCACGCGGGGGAGGGGGGGGGGAGATTATCAACAGAAATATTGGATTAAGACTCACTAGGATCCAAAGCAAATGGATGTATTATTTATTTGATTCATTAGGCTGTCTATTTCATTAAGATATGGCAGGGGTTGGGCGGGGAGTGTCTGTGTGTGTGTGTGTGTGTGTGTGTGTGTGTGTGTGTGTGTGTGTGTGTGTGTGTGTGTGTGTGTGTGACTTTTACAGGACAAACTAGTCATCAGTGGGGGAGTGAGACACACAGTAAAAAGACAGAATACTTGATCAATGGTTTAAAAACAGCAATCATCAAATTCATCCAAGTCACAGCTATTCTGTAAAGCGAGATTAAGTTAATACATGACAGCATTCTAGTGGACCCCAGCCTGCAGGCTGAGTATAGTGGTGAAGGGAAGAGAAGGACAAGCCACATTTACATACAAACCCATTTCCTTTTACGCACGGCGTATTACCCACGGCTGAAGGCGGCCTCGTGAGCGTTTCTCCAAATAACGACATTCTCAAGACACCAGAAAACCGTGGAGAACGATTCTGACTGTTTTCAGTTAACATCAGTTCGAGTAGTGGCATTAAGGTAGTGACGACGGTCAATAGTGCACGAGGTACTGCGCACGCACACACACACACACACACACATTTAGCTTATATATTTTTGCCACAATATATTGGATTTTACAGTCGAATGAGTTACTTAGGATATTGTTTTGGAGAAGAGAGAAAGCTATTCAAGGATAGACTGACAGCGGTAACGGAAACAGATGCTCCTAGTGTTGAAATGGGAAGACAAGCATTATGTCCAAAACACTGGCCAGCTACAGTCTGCAAACACCAGCTCTTCAGCAAATGTTACATTTTATAAACATAAAAAAAAATATATAAAAAAACTTCTGTTATTTGTATGCTAAATAACAAAATCATACTTAAAGAGCTTAATGTCTTTGAAAGTATTTTTTTGCAAAGGAACAAACCCGTCTACTTGGTTTCCATATCGCCTTCTAGGACAGCGCTTCAACATCGCCATCTAGTGGTTGACTGAGGAAGGAAAACTTTATAGCGGGTAACGTTAGTTTGATGGTAATGATAACACTAGTTAGGTAGCCTACTCACTTTAATATGGGACCCCAAAAATCGAATTCTGTCTACGTTACTGGTACATTACAGATCAAAATGTATATTCCACAAATATTCCTTTTACCAGCCGTGCAGTCTCTGATTAACTAGCTGGTTTAGGACCAAAGCTCAGATCTGACCGCGAACGTTGACAGTTATAGTAATCTCACGTCAAACTTTTGATAAAACTTGACAGCCCTGAAAAACTTTTAATATTTAAAGTAAAAGTAAACATACTCCCTGTTTAATCCACTGCAGACATATTTCCTCTTGGGTTTTGAAAAAAAAAGAAGACCTGTAAACTTTTGGGGGATAAGGTGTTGCTCCAAAAATAATCACTTCCTCTGACGGTGCTACCATATGCGCCATGCTGTGACGGTGCTACATTTACATTGTCATTTTAGCAGACACTCTTATCCAGAGCAACTTACAGTAAGTACAGGGACATTCTCCCCGAGGCAAGTCGGGTGAAGTGCCTTGCCCATGGACACGTCAATTTGCACAGCCGGGATACCATATGCGCCATGCTGTGACTGCGCTACCATATGCGCCATGCTGTGACTGCGCTACCATATGCGCCATGCTGTGACTGCGCTACCATATGCGCCATGCTGTGACGGTGCTACCATATGCGCCATGCTGTGACGGTGCTACCATATGCGCCATGCTGTGACGGTGCTACCATATGCGCCATGCTGTGAGGTGCTACCATATGCGCCATGCTGTGACGGTGCTTGGGTGGTGTAACTGACTCCATCAGAGATCATGCTGCTTCTGGCTCTAGTCCTGAATGATAAAACTACATTATACTAATATTACTATTTACTTATTATACTGATCTAATCAGTTACCCCAACATTATAACTATAATGATTACTAATAAATCAAATCAGTTACCCCAAAGACAGTAATCTTTTAAAATCAAATCAACTTTTATTAAGGTGGTGCAGGTTGGTACAGTTGACAGTGTTCAATCTACTTGCTTGGTTACTTGCTAGGCAAAATAATTTAAATTTTTCTATTAAAAAGGTTTTCCAGATGTGCGAGAGGACGCTCCCAGTCACAATAATCACGTTGATGCAGCAGATGGCTTCTGAGCTGACTAGCATCTTGTAGAAAATCAGAAACATTTGAGAGGCAGAACTGATTCACTAGCTTTCAACGAAAGAAAACATCAATTTTCCATTTAGGCATCACCTGACCATAACCTGACCCAATAATGTACTACTATAGACTTATACAGGAAGTACTACTGTAGATGTTTGTATGGCAAACAAAGCAAAGACAACTGAAAACTACAAACATCAGAAATATAAAACAGGTAATTAATTCTTAATTTAAACAGTGCATTCTCACACAGTAGAATCAGAGGGTGGAGCACATAGATGTGTTTTTAAAACTCTGAATACGCTCAGGGATGGAGGAGGAGGAAGGTGGGCGGGGGGTGTTAAGGCCTTAATACACTGCTCTGATGGGTTTAGGATCAGACAGTGGTCTGGGTCTAGAGGTAAAGGGTACAGACTGGCCTCACAGGCCTGGGGTCAACAGAACCACCAAGACAGCATTCCTATGGCAACGCTACAACGTTTTACTACAGACAAACACTTCTAGAACTTCAAGAATAAGTCATGCAGTGCTGGCTACACGCCCAGCCTGGAGGAAGGGAGACCAGTCAACACAATGACACTCAAGCGAAAAAGAAAGATATTTAAAGATTGCGGGGTGCACTAGATTATGTGCCACACAGCCACTTGCTCTGGACAGGAGTCATCAGGAACCTTGTGGAGGGAGAGAAAGAGGAGGGGAGGGACACAGGAGGAGGGAGGGAGAGACACAGGAGGAGGGAGGGAGAGACACAGGAGGAGGGAGGGAGAGACACAGGAGGAGGGAGGGAGAGACACAGGAGGAGGGAGGGAGGGACACAGGAGGAGGGAGGGAGGGACACAGGAGGAGGGAGGGAGGGACACAGGAGGAGGGAGGGACACAGGAGGAGGGAGGGACACAGGAGGAGGGAGGGACACAGGAGGAGGGAGGGAGAGACACAGGAGGAGGGAGCGACACAGGAGGAGGGAGGGAGAGACACAGGAGGAGGGAGCGACACAGGAGGAGGGAGCGACACAGGAGGAGGGAGCGACACAGGAGGAGGGAGGGACACAGGAGGAGGGAGGGACACAGGAGGGAGGGACACAGGAGGAGGGAGGGACACAGGAGGAGGGAGAGAAAGAGGAGGAGGGAGGAAAAGAGGAGGAAGGGAGAGAGATGGTTAGATGTGCAGACCACCAGCAGATGTTCAGTAGAAGCAGAAGTCCTGCTCACCTCTCTCCTCTCCTAGTTAGAGTTCCTCTGCCGGACGTTCTTCTCCTTGTGGTTGGTGGAGTTGCTCTTCCTGGGAAACCAGAGAAGACCTGTTACACCCTGCTGGTCCCCGCAGAACACCCAGCCCTCCCAGTGTACTGGTAGACAGAACACCCAGCCCTCCCAGTGTACTGGTAGACAGAACACCCAGCCCTCCCAGTGTACTGGTAGACAGAACACCCAGCCCTCCCAGTGTACTGGTAGACAGAACACCCAGCCCTCCCAGTGTACTGGTAGACAGAACACCCAGCCCTCCCAGTGTACTGGTAGACAGAACACCCAGCCCTCCCAGTGTACTGGTAGACAGAACACCCAGCCCTCCCAGTGTACTGGTAGACAGAACACCCAGCCCTCCCAGTGTACTGGTAGACAGAACACCCAGCCCTCCCAGTGTACTGGTAGACAGAACACCCAGCCCTCCCAGTGTACTGGTAGACAGAACACCCAGCCCTCCCAGTGTACTGGTAGACAGAACACCCAGCCCTCCCAGTGTACTGGTAGACAGAACACCCAGCCCTCCCAGTGTACTGGTAGACAGAACACCCAGCCCTCCCAGTGTACTGGTAGACAGAACACCCAGCCCTCCCAGTGTACTGGTAGACAGAACACCCAGCCCTCCCAGTGTACTGGTAGACAGAACACCCAGCCCTCCCAGTGTACTGGTAGACAGAAGGAGAGCAGTACTTACAGAGGAGCAGATCCTGAGTCGTCATCTACACCAGCACACGCACAGAGAGAGACACAGACAGAGAGGGAGGAGATAGAACACACTGTTAGACAGACAGAGCACCAGCATGCTCTCCCCAACCAGGAAGTTCCAGGTCCAGTGTTACTCGCTCCCACACACCCCTAACACCTGTTAGTGACACAATGCCACACCCCTAACACCTGTTAGTGACACAATGCCACACCCCTAACACCTGTTAGTGACACAATGCCACACCCCTAACACCTGTTAGTGACACAATGCCACACCCCTAACACCTGTTAGTGACACAATGCTGATGTCAAAGACCACCCTGACTAAGCATGCCCATGCCCGGCTGCGTCTCCATGTCAACGGCACCGCTGCAGTCATCCCATAATTTTATATATATGTGTCGTTTCCCCTCCTCCCCACGAGGCCACGCCCCCAATGCAGCTGTGTAGAGACCCCGCGGTAACCATGGAAACCACAGAGATGGCAGGGAGGGGGAGGTGCTGCAGCAGTGAGTCCACAGGGACACCTGAGATGGTCGTCCACGGTTACAGCAGAGGTGGCGCATGTCGTCGTCATGACGATGATGAAAATGGAGCTGGAACGTCTGACAGCATCACTGGCCATGCGTGGTCAGCATGCACGAGCATGCAGTAACGAACACCAGACTCTGTCCCTCCTACACCTTCCTCCCCCCATCGTAATCTTAGCAAACCACAACCCCATTAGACTGTCAGGACAAGCAAGAATAACCTCCCCCCCCCCTCTCACTGGCCACGCTTCACGCTGATTGGAGGCCAGGTTGGGACCTGGGGGGGTTCTGATTGTTCAGGCGGGGCCAGTCAGAGGTCAGCGTGGGGTCATCTGGCTGGTCAGAAGTAGTGAGTATGAAGGCAGAGCATTCCCACTCCCACAGCTTGTTCAGCTGCATGCAGTCTGGGTCACTTACCACAACACAGCAGCAAGAGAAATCAAAACATGAAATCATAAAAAAGAAGTTTGGACAAATGCCATCAACAGAAGGACTAGAACAGGCAGAACTAAAAGAATAAAAGGATGTAAGCATTTTGATCCAGAATATTATCATGTTCAGATCAGCTGTTTATGCAGCATGTTCAGCACTCAAACACTTGCAGGATGACTCCACTAGGGGGCAGGAGAGGGACACTAACAACCCTGCTAGCTACACTCCCGCTAACTGCTGTTGGTAAGAACTGAGGGTATTTAGGGTAGTTAGATAGGAGTTGGGAAGGAGGTGGGGGGAGTTAGGAGAAGGGGAGGGAGTTACAAGGAGGGGGGGGAGTTACAAGGAGGGGGGGGGAGTTACAAGGAGGGGGGGGAGTTACAAGGGGGGGAGTTACAAGGAGGGTGGGGGAGTTACAAGGAGGGTGGGGGAGTTAGAAGGAGGGGGGGAGTTAGAAAGAGGGGGGGAGTTAGAAGGAGGGGGGGAGTTACAAGGAGGGGGGGAGTTAGAAGTAGGGGGGGAGTTACAAGGAGGGGGGGGAGTTAGAAGGAGGGGGGGGAGTTAGAAGGAGGGGGGGGAGTTAGAAGGAGGGCGGGAGTTACAAGGAGGGGGGGAGTTAGAAGGAGGGGGGGGAGTTAGAAGGAGGGGGGGAGTTAGAAGGAGGGGGGGGAGTTAGAAGGAGGGGGGGGAGTTAGAAGGAGGGGGGGGAGTTAGAAGGAGGGCGGGAGTTACAAGGAGGGGGGGAGTTACAAGGAGGGGGGGGAGTTAGAAGGAGGGGGGGAGTTAGAAGGAGGGGGGGAGTTACAAGGAGGGTGGGGGAGTTAGAAGGAGGGGGGGGAGTTAGAAGGAGGGGGGGAGTTACAAGGAGGGGGGGGAGTTACAAGGAGGGGGGGGAGTTACAAGGAGGGGGGGGAGTTACAAGGAGGGGGGGGAGTTACAAGGAGGGGGGGGAGTTACAAGGAGGGGGGGAGTTAGGAGGGGGGGGAGTTACAAGGAGGGGGGGAGTTAGAAGGAGGGGGGGAGTTACAAGGAGGGGGGGAGTTAGAAGGAGGGGGGGGAGTTAGAAGGAGGGGGGGAGTTACAAGGAGGGGGGAGTTAGAAGGAGGGGGGGAGTTACAAGGAGGGGGGGGGAGTTAGAAGGAGGGGGGGAGTTAGAAGGAGGGGGGGAGTTACAAGGAGGGGGGGAGTTAGAAGGGGGGGGGGAGTTAGAAGGAGGGGGGGAGTTAGAAGGAGGGGGGGAGTTAGGAGGAGGGGGGGGAGTTAGGAGGGGGTGGGGGGAGTTAGGAGGAGGGTGGGGGAGTTAGAAGGAGGGGGGGGGAGTTAGGAGGGGGTGGGGGGAGTTAGGAGGGGGGTAGTTACAAGGAGGGGGGGAGTTAGAAGGAGGGGGGGGGGGAGTTAGGAGGGGGTGGGGGGAGTTAGGAGGGGGTGGGGGAGTTAGAAGGAGGGGGGGGGAGTTAGAAGGAGGGGGGGAGTTACAAGGAGGGGGGGAGTTAGAAGGAGGGGGGGAGTTACAAGGAGGGGGGAGTTAGAAGGAGGGGGGGAGTTAGAAGGAGGGGGGGAGTTACAAGGAGGGGGGGAGTTACAAGGAGGGGGGGAGTTACAAGGAGGGGGGGAGTTAGAAGGAGGGGGGGAGTTACAAGGAGGGGGGAGTTAGAAGGAGGGGGGGAGTTACAAGGAGGGGGGAGTTAGAAGGAGGGGGGAGTTACAAGGAGGGGGGAGTTACAAGGAGGGGGGGGGAGTTAGAAGGAGGGGGGGGGAGTTAGAAGGAGGGGGGGGGAGTTAGAAGGAGGGGGGGAGTTAGAAGGAGGGGGGGAGTTAGAAGGAGGGGGGGAGTTAGAAGGAGGGGGGGAGTTAGAAGGAGGGGGGGAGTTAGAAGGAGGGGGGGAGTTAGAAGGAGGGGGGGAGTTACAAGGAGGGGGGGAGTTAGAAGGGGGGGGGAGTTACAAGGAGGGGGGGAGTTAGAAGGAGGGGGGGAGTTAGGAGGAGGGGGGGAGTTAGAAGGAGGGGGGGAGTTAGGAGGGGGTGGGGGGAGTTAGAAGGAGGGGGGGAGTTAGGAGGGGGTGGGGGGAGTTAGGAGGAGGGTGGGGGAGTTAGAAGGAGGGGGGGGGAGTTAGAAGGAGGGGGGGGAGTTAGGAGGGGGTGGGGGGAGTTAGGAGGGGGGGAGTTACAAGGAGGGGGGGAGTTAGAAGGAGGGGGGGAGTTAGGAGGGGGGGGAGTTACAAGGAGGGGGGAGTTAGAAGGAGGGGGGAGTTACAAGGAGGGGGGGGGAGTTAGAAGGAGGGGGGGGGAGTTAGAAGGAGGGGGGGAGTTAGAAGGGGGGGGGGGAGTTACAAGGAGGGGGGGGAGTTACAAGGAGGGGGGGAGTTAGGAGGAGGGGGGGAGTTAGAAGGAGGGGGGGAGTTAGGAGGGGGTGGGGGGAGTTAGGAGGAGGGTGGGGGAGTTAGAAGGAGGGGGGGGGAGTTAGAAGGAGGGGGGGGAGTTAGGAGGGGGTGGGGGGAGTTAGGAGGGGGTGGGGGGAGTTAGGAGGGGGGGAGTTACAAGGAGGGGGGGAGTTAGAAGGAGGGGGGGAGTTAGAAGGAGGGGGGGAGTTACAAGGAGGGGGGGAGTTACAAGGAGGGGGGAGTTAGAAGGAGGGGGGGAGTTACAAGGAGGGGGGAGTTAGAAGGAGGGGGGAGTTACAAGGAGGGGGGGGGAGTTAGAAGGAGGGGGGGGGAGTTAGAAGGAGGGGGGGAGTTAGAAGGAGGGGGGGAGTTACAAGGAGGGGGGGAGTTAGAAGGGGGGGGGGGAGTTACAAGGAGGGGGGGAGTTAGAAGGAGGGGGGGAGTTAGGAGGAGGGGGGGAGTTAGAAGGAGGGGGGGAGTTAGGAGGGGGTGGGGGGAGTTAGAAGGAGGGGGGGAGTTAGGAGGGGGTGGGGGGAGTTAGGAGGAGGGTGGGGGAGTTAGAAGGAGGGGGGGGGAGTTAGAAGGAGGGGGGGGAGTTAGGAGGGGGTGGGGGGAGTTAGGAGGGGGTGGGGGGAGTTAGGAGGGGGGGAGTTACAAGGAGGGGGGGAGTTAGAAGGAGGGGGGGGAGTTACAAGGAGGGGGGGAGTTACAAGGAGGGGGGGGAGTTACAAGGAGGGGGGGGAGTTACAAGGAGGGGGGGGAGTTACAAGGAGGGGGGGAGTTAGAAGGAGGGGGGGAGTTAGAAGGAGGGGGGGAGTTACAAGGAGGGGGGAGTTACAAGGAGGGGGGGAGTTAGAAGGAGGGGGGGAGTTACAAGGAGGGGGGAGTTAGAAGGAGGGGGGGAGTTACAAGGAGGGGGGAGTTAGAAGGAGGGGGGGAGTTACAAGGAGGGGGGGGAGTTAGAAGGAGGGGGGGAGTTAGAAGGAGGGGGGGAGTTACAAGGAGGGGGGGGAGTTAGAAGGGGGGGGGGAGTTACAAGGAGGGGGGGAGTTAGAAGGAGGGGGGGAGTTAGGAGGAGGGGGGGAGTTAGAAGGAGGGGGGGAGTTAGGAGGGGGTGGGGGGAGTTAGGAGGAGGGTGGGGGAGTTAGAAGGGGGGGGGGGAGTTAGAAGGAGGGGGGGGAGTTAGGAGGGGGTGGGGGGAGTTAGGAGGGGGTGGGGGGAGTTAGGAGGGGGGGAGTTACAAGGAGGGGGGGAGTTAGAAGGAGGGGGGGGAGTTACAAGGAGGGGGGGGAGTTACAAGGAGGGGGGGGAGTTACAAGGAGGGGGGGAGTTAGGAGGGGGGGGAGTTACAAGGAGGGGGGGAGTTACAAGGAGGGGGGGGGAGTTACAAGGAGGGGGGGAGTTAGAAGGAGGGGGGGGGAGTTAGGAGGGGGTGGGGGGAGTTAGGAGGGGGTGGGGGGAGTTAGGAGGGGGTGGGGGAGTTAGAAGGAGGGGGGGGGAGTTAGAAGGAGGGGGGGGGAGTTAGGGGGGGGTGGGGGGAGTTAGGAGGGGGTGGGGGGAGTTAGGAGGGGGTGGGGGGGTAGTACTGCTTCGTACCGTCACTGATCTCATCAGGTGTTCTCCTCTTCTCGTAGATGAAGATGATGGTGACCAGGATGATGACCTCGGCCACGATGCCCAGGAAGGGCCACAGGGCAGCCAGGCGGGAGCGTACGCGCAGGTGGATCTTGTCGGAGGCCACGCCCAGCTCACTGGTGGCCAGGCACTCATAGTCGCCCATGTCCTGCTCCATGTCCAGGTCCAGGATGGACAGCGTGGTTTTGTTAGGGGTCGTCTTGATCTCGTACTTGTCGAGGGTGGCGTTGGCGATGGCCTAGGAGGGAGGGACACAGGTTACAAGCTAGCACACACTCGCTCTCTCCCTCACACACACACACTCACTCGCTCTCTCTCTCTCCCTCACACACACACACTCACTCACTCTCTCCCTCACACACACACACACACACTCGCTCTCTCCCACACACACTCGCGCTCTCCCACACACACTCTCTCCCACACACACACTCGCTCTCTCCCACACACACACACACACCCTCCCAGAGGGAGTAGTAGACGTACAAAGGGAGTGCCGTCAGGCTGTATCTTCCTCCAGGCCCAGTCGGTGGGCAGTGGGTACCCGTAACCATGACACACCATCACCCCACGGTCACGCTCGTTCCCCTGCTCAGAGTGCTTGTAGGCCGACACATGGAGAGGAGCTGCGCGCACACACACACACACACACACACAGGTCAGTGGTCACCAGACGGCTGAAAACACACATCAACTACGCCAACATTGCAGAAACACTCGTCACTGAAGATGAAGACAAGGCAAATCACACGGAGACAGAGGAGGGACTTACTCTTGACCTCTATGACCTCGGAGACCTCGGGCTCAGTGACAAACACACACTTATACTGCCCCCCCGCCTGGGCGTTGATCTTGTTCAGGCTGGAGGGAGAAGGAGGAGAGAGAGAGGATAAGGTCAGGTTGAAGAACACATGATGAACATGGATAACACACTTGTTGTTTGTTGAAGTGAGAGACCAGTCTGCTTCCTCTGCATGGCTCCTCTCTCCCCTCCCCCTGTTCAGCCTCTCTCCTGCTCCCACTCCCCTGTTCAGCCTCTCTCCTCACCCCCCTCCCCCTGTTCAGCCTCTCTCTCCTGCTCACCCTCCCCGTGCTCAGCCTCTCTCCCCCCTCCCCCTGTTCAGCCTCTTTCCTCTCCCCCCTCCCCCTGTTCAGCCTCTCTCCCCCCTCCCTCTGTTCAGCCTCTCTCGCCTGCTCCTCCCTCTCACGATATGGAATTAAGGTCACACCGAGGGAAGAGCACAAAAGAGCTGGAGGCGCTCCTCTCCCCTGCTGCCAACGCTACCAGCAGAGCAGCCTGCTACCAGCAGAGCAGCCTGCAACCAGCAGAGCAGCCTGCTACCAGCAGAGCAGCCTGCAACCAGCAGAGCAGCCTGCTACCAGCAGAGCAGCCTGCTACCAGCAGAGCAGCCTGCAACCAGCAGAGCAGCCTGCTACCAGCAGAGCAGCCTGCTACCAGCAGAGCAGCCTGCAACCAGCAGAGCAGCCTGCAACCAGCAGAGCAGCCTGCTACCAGCAGAGCAGCCTGCTACCAGCAGAGCAGCCTGCAACCAGCAGAGCAGCCTGCAACCAGCAGAGCAGCCTGCAACCAGCAGAGCAGCCTGCTACCAGCAGAGCAGCCTGCAACCAGCAGAGCAGCCTGCTACCAGCAGAGCAGCCTGCTACCAGCAGAGCAGCCTGCAACCAGCAGAGCAGCCTGCTACCAGCAGAGCAGCCTGCAACCAGCAGAGCAGCCTGCAACCAGCAGAGCAGCCTGCTACCAGCAGAGCAGCCTGCTACCAGCAGAGCAGCCTGCAACCAGCAGAGCAGCCTGCAACCAGCAGAGCAGCCTGCTACCAGCAGAGCAGCCTGCTACCAGCAGAGCAGCCTGCAACCAGCAGAGCAGCCTGCAACCAGCAGAGCAGCCTGCAACCAGCAGAGCAGCCTGCTACCAGCAGAGCAGCCTGCAACCAGCAGAGCAGCCTGCAACCAGCAGAGCAGCCTGCTACCAGCAGAGCAGCCTGCTACCAGCAGAGCAGCCTGCAACCAGCAGAGCAGCCTGCAACCAGCAGAGCAGCCTGCTACCAGCAGAGCAGCCTGCTACCAGCAGAGCAGCCTGCAACCAGCAGAGCAGCCTGCTACCAGCAGAGCAGCCTGCAACCAGCAGAGCAGCCTGCTAAGAGCAGCCTGCTACCAGCAGAGCAGCCTGCAACCAGCAGAGCAGCCTGCTACCAGCAGAGCAGCCTGCAACCAGCAGAGCAGCCTGCTACCAGCAGAGCAGCCTGCAACCAGCAGAGCAGCCTGCTACCAGCAGAGCAGCCTGCAACCAGCAGAGCAGCCTGCAACCAGCAGAGCAGCCTGCAACCAGCAGAGCAGCCTGCTACCAGCAGAGCAGCCTGCAACCAGCAGAGCAGCCTGCTACCAGCAGAGCAGCCTGCTACCAGCAGAGCAGCCTGCAACCAGCAGAGCAGCCTGCAACCAGCAGAGCAGCCTGCTACCAGCAGAGCAGCCTGCAACCAGCAGAGCAGCCTGCAACCAGCAGAGCAGCCTGCTACCAGCAGAGCAGCCTGCTACCAGCAGAGCAGCCTGCAACCAGCAGAGCAGCCTGCAACCAGCAGAGCAGCCTGCAACCAGCAGAGCAGCCTGCTACCAGCAGAGCAGCCTGCTACCAGCAGAGCAGCCTGCAACCAGCAGAGCAGCCTGCTACCAGCAGAGCAGCCTGCAACCAGCAGAGCAGCCTGCTACCAGCAGAGCAGCCTGCAACCAGCAGAGCAGCCTGCAACCAGCAGAGCAGCCTGCTACCAGCAGAGCAGCCTGCTACCAGCAGAGCAGCCTGCAACCAGCAGAGCAGCCTGCAACCAGCAGAGCAGCCTGCTACCAGCAGAGCAGCCTGCTACCAGCAGAGCAGCCTGCAACCAGCAGAGCAGCCTGCTACCAGCAGAGCAGCCTGCTACCAGCAGAGCAGCCTGCTACCAGCAGAGCAGCCTGCTACCAGCAGAGCAGCCTGCAACCAGCAGAGCAGCCTGCTACCAGCAGAGCAGCCTGCAACCAGCAGAGCAGCCTGCTACCAGCAGAGCAGCCTGCAACCAGCAGAGCAGCCTGCAACCAGCAGAGCAGCCTGCAACCAGCAGAGCAGCCTGCTACCAGCAGAGCAGCCTGCAACCAGCAGAGCAGCCTGCTACCAGCAGAGCAGCCTGCAACCAGCAGAGCAGCCTGCTACCAGCAGAGCAGCCTGCTACCAGCAGAGCAGCCTGCAACCAGCAGAGCAGCCTGCTACCAGCAGAGCAGCCTGCAACCAGCAGAGCAGCCTGCTACCAGCAGAGCAGCCTGCTACCAGCAGAGCAGCCTGCAACCAGCAGAGCAGCCTGCTACCAGCAGAGCAGCCTGCAACCAGCAGAGCAGCCTGCTACCAGCAGAGCAGCCTGCTACCAGCAGAGCAGCCTGCAACCAGCAGAGCAGCCTGCTACCAGCAGAGCAGCCTGCTACCAGCAGAGCAGCCTGCTACCAGCAGAGCAGCCTGCTACCAGCAGAGCAGCCTGCAACCAGCAGAGCAGCCTGCAACCAGCAGAGCAGCCTGCAACCAGCAGAGCAGCCTGCTACCAGCAGAGCAGCCTGCAACCAGCAGAGCAGCCTGCAACCAGCAGAGCAGCCTGCTACCAGCAGAGCAGCCTGCAACCAGCAGAGCAGCCTGCAACCAGCAGAGCAGCCTGCTACCAGCAGAGCAGCCTGCTACCAGCAGAGCAGCCTGCAACCAGCAGAGCAGCCTGCTACCAGCAGAGCAGCCTGCAACCAGCAGAGCAGCCTGCAACCAGCAGAGCAGCCTGCTACCAGCAGAGCAGCCTGCAACCAGCAGAGCAGCCTGCTACCAGCAGAGCAGCCTGCAACCAGCAGAGCAGCCTGCAACCAGCAGAGCAGCCTGCAACCAGCAGAGCAGCCTGCTACCAGCAGAGCAGCCTGCAACCAGCAGAGCAGCCTGCTACCAGCAGAGCAGCCTGCAACCAGCAGAGCAGCCTGCAACCAGCAGAGCAGCCTGCTACCAGCAGAGCAGCCTGCAACCAGCAGAGCAGCCTGCTACCAGCAGAGCAGCCTGCAACCAGCAGAGCAGCCTGCTACCAGCAGAGCAGCCTGCTACCAGCAGAGCAGCCTGCAACCAGCAGAGCAGCCTGCTACCAGCAGAGCAGCCTGCAACCAGCAGAGCAGCCTGCTACCAGCAGAGCAGCCTGCTACCAGCAGAGCAGCCTGCAACCAGCAGAGCAGCCTGCTACCAGCAGAGCAGCCTGCTACCAGCAGAGCAGCCTGCAACCAGCAGAGCAGCCTGCAACCAGCAGAGCAGCCTGCTACCAGCAGAGCAGCCTGCTACCAGCAGAGCAGCCTGCAACCAGCAGAGCAGCCTGCTACCAGCAGAGCAGCCTGCTACCAGCAGAGCAGCCTGCTACCAGCAGAGCAGCCTGCTACCAGCAGAGCAGCCTGCAACCAGCAGAGCAGCCTGCTACCAGCAGAGCAGCCTGCAACCAGCAGAGCAGCCTGCTACCAGCAGAGCAGCCTGCTACCAGCAGAGCAGCCTGCAACCAGCAGAGCAGCCTGCTACCAGCAGAGCAGCCTGCTACCAGCAGAGCAGCCTGCTACCAGCAGAGCAGCCTGCTACCAGCAGAGCAGCCTGCAACCAGCAGAGCAGCCTGCAACCAGCAGAGCAGCCTGCAACCAGCAGAGCAGCCTGCTACCAGCAGAGCAGCCTGCAACCAGCAGAGCAGCCTGCTACCAGCAGAGCAGCCTGCAACCAGCAGAGCAGCCTGCAACCAGCAGAGCAGCCTGCTACCAGCAGAGCAGCCTGCTACCAGCAGAGCAGCCTGCAACCAGCAGAGCAGCCTGCTACCAGCAGAGCAGCCTGCTACCAGCAGAGCAGCCTGCAACCAGCAGAGCAGCCTGCTACCAGCAGAGCAGCCTGCAACCAGCAGAGCAGCCTGCTACCAGCAGAGCAGCCTGCAACCAGCAGAGCAGCCTGCAACCAGCAGAGCAGCCTGCAACCAGCAGAGCAGCCTGCTACCAGCAGAGCAGCCTGCAACCAGCAGAGCAGCCTGCTACCAGCAGAGCAGCCTGCAACCAGCAGAGCAGCCTGCAACCAGCAGAGCAGCCTGCTACCAGCAGAGCAGCCTGCAACCAGCAGAGCAGCCTGCTACCAGCAGAGCAGCCTGCTACCAGCAGAGCAGCCTGCAACCAGCAGAGCAGCCTGCTACCAGCAGAGCAGCCTGCAACCAGCAGAGCAGCCTGCTACCAGCAGAGCAGCCTGCTACCAGCAGAGCAGCCTGCAACCAGCAGAGCAGCCTGCTACCAGCAGAGCAGCCTGCTACCAGCAGAGCAGCCTGCAACCAGCAGAGCAGCCTGCAACCAGCAGAGCAGCCTGCTACCAGCAGAGCAGCCTGCTACCAGCAGAGCAGCCTGCAACCAGCAGAGCAGCCTGCTACCAGCAGAGCAGCCTGCTACCAGCAGAGCAGCCTGCAACCAGCAGAGCAGCCTGCTACCAGCAGAGCAGCCTGCTACCAGCAGAGCAGCCTGCTCCCTCACTGCTAACAGAGAGAAAGCCCCCCCCGTCCCCAGAGGGCCTGTGCCCCGTCCCCAGAGGGCCTGTGTCCCGTCCCCAGAGGGCCTGTGTCCCGTCCCCAGAGGGCCTGTGCCCCGTCCCCAGAGGGCCTGTGTCCCGTCCCCAGAGGGCCTGTGCCCCGTCCCCAGAGGGCCTGTGTCCCGTCCCCAGAGGGCCTGTGCCCCGTCCCCAGAGGGCCTGTGCCCCGTCCCCAGAGGGCCTGTGCCCCGTCCCCAGAGGGCCTGTGTCCCGTCCCCAGAGGGCCTGTGCCCCGTCCCCAGAGGGCCTGTGTCCCGTCCCCAGAGGGCCTGTGCCCCGTCCCCAGAGGGCCTGTGCCCCGTCCCCAGAGGGCCTGTGCCCCGTCCCCAGAGGGCCTGTGTCCCGTCCCCAGAGGGCCTGTGCCCCGTCCCCAGAGGGCCTGTGTCCCGTCCCCAGAGGGCCTGTGCCCCGTCCCCAGAGGGCCTGTGTCCCGTCCCCAGAGGGCCTGTGTCCCGTCCCCAGAGGGCCTGTGCCCCGTCCCCAGAGGGCCTGTGTCCCGTCCCCAGAGGGCCTGTGCCCCGTCCCCAGAGGGCCTGTGTCCCGTCCCCAGAGGGCCTGTGCCCCGTCCCCAGAGGGCCTGTGCCCCGTCCCCAGAGGGCCTGTGTCCCGTCCCCAGAGGGCCTGTGTCCCGTCCCCAGAGGGCCTGTGTCCCGTCCCCAGAGGGCCTGTGTCCCAGCAGGACCTACGTGAATTCAATGTAGGCCTGGTTGGTACTCTTCCTGGTCCCGTCCAGCTCCAGGTCATTCTTCATCCAGAAGCTGCCCTTGATGGGGGAGGTGGGGGCCGTCAGGTTACAGCTCAGCAGAGCAGAGGTCCGGTTACTCACCTCCGCAGGGTCCGTCACTATCAGGGGCTCTGAGGACACACACACCATCATTAGTAACCTCTCTAACCTCCCTGTTTCTTGAACAGTTAGGGTTAGGCTAACAGCTGTATTCATGAGGATGTCTGTCTGGAAGACAGTCGTGGGGTTCTGAGAGGAAGGCGTGTCTACAAAGCTCTACAACACAGAGGTCATCCACACTACAGGAAGCGTGTAGGGTTCAAAGGTCATAACATGCCGTCTGAGACCAAGAGACAACACAAAACTCAGACCCTGACCTTTGACCTGTGTAATGACGTCACAGCTAAGCGCAGAACACCTCTAGCACAGGAACACAGGAGGGAGGAACAGCTCTGCCCCAGCTGGGACACAGGAGAGACTAGAGAGGCTAGGAGAGTCACTCTGGAGGAGGTACTCTCTGGTCTAGGGGTGTGCGTGTGTGGGGGGGTGTGGGGAGGAGCAAGGTGGAGGTCAGGAGGTTGACAGGGGCTGGACCACTGTCCTCTTTACAGGGAGGGGCATGTGGCTCCGCCCCCCTCCTCCTCCACTCACGTTGGAACACCAGGACGTTGGCCTGGGAGCGGATCCACTTGATCTTGGGCGTCTTCTTCAGCTCGTTGCGGTCGGGGTCGTTGGAGGCACGGCACTCATACGTGCCCGAGTCAGAGAGGGACAGGTTGCCGAGGACGACGGAGCTGGTGGCGTGTGCTACATAGGTGGCGTTGACGACCATGCGGCCCTCACGCGCCCCGTCAAACAGCTGCACCAGCGTCTCCTCGGGGCCATGGCCCTCCACAAACCACCACTGCACCTCCGGGAGGGGGTCCCCCACCACCTCGCACTGCAGCTCCGCCCAGCCCCCCAGCAGCTTCATCTGGGACAGGGGCGACTTAATGAAGCCAGCTGGGGGAGGGGGGGGCAGGCCCAGTAGAGAAGAGCCAGGGGGGGGGGGGGCAGGCCCAGTAGAGAAGAGCCAGGGGGGAGGGGGGGCAGGCCCAGTAGAGGAGAGCCAGGGGGGGGGGGGAGGGCAGGGAGTACAGGCAGAAGGCCAGACAGTGATGGCAGTTGATGGATTGATATTGATTTGGGGTGGGTGTGGGGAGGGCCAGTGGTGATGAAATGTGAGATGGAAAAGACCAGCAGGCAAAATCAAAAGAAAGAAACAGAAAAACAGAAAAGATTAATAGAAATCACAGATGAGAGGGTTGAGTCCTGCCATCAAGATAAGGCAAACATTCAGTATGAAAACGTTATGCAAATGATATGAAGAAATGTGTAACACCGTGAGAAAGGCAGTGAGCACTCAAAAGAAAAAGACGAACAGCACATGCATCAACATTTACTAAACATAAACTAAATTAATTCATCAAATGCATTCAATGGAAAGACAGAATACAAAAAATATATACTTAAACGGCAGTAAAAGACCATGAGAAGCCAGTAGCCACATGATGGGATTAGGGTTAGGATGACCCCATACTGGTTACACCTGGCAGAGCAGATGAAAGGCCTTGAGGGAGGGGGGTTGGGGGCCCAGGGGCAGGGGGGTTGGGGGCCCAGGGGCAGGGGGGTTGGGGGCCCAGGGGCAGGGGGGTTGGGGGCCCAGGGGCAGGGGGGTTGGGGGCCCAGGGGCAGGGGTCTCCTACCGGGGACATTCTAGAGAGGATTTACAGCCTAGGTGGGGCTCACACTGTCCGTCCATCTGTGTTACTGCTGCCCTCTACACACAGCACAGAGCACAACATCAACATGTTGCCGGGAGATCAGGGGGGGGGGGGGGGGGGGATCTGGAACACAATAACCATGTTTACTGTTGTAGGGCCACTCCCCTTGTTGTAGGGCCACTCCCCTTGTTGTAGGGCCACTCCCCTTGTTGTAGGGCCACTCCCCTTGTTGTAGGGCCACTCCCCTTGTTGTAGTGCCACTCCCCGTGTCGGAGAGAGGATGAGACAGAGGAAGTGGCCCCTGTTCTTTGGGTTTGTGTGAAACCTGGTCGACAACAAGGCTCTCTTAGCAGCCTGGAGAGGAGAGAGCAGCTGGGCAGGGTGGAGGAGAGGAGCTGGGCAGGGTGGAGGAGAGGAGCTGGGCAGGGTGGAGGAGAGGAGCTGGGCAGGGTGGAGGAGAGGAGCTGGGCAGGGTGGAGGAGAGGAGCTGGGCAGGGTGGAGGAGAGCAGCTGGGCAGGGTGGAGGAGAGGAGCTGGGCAGGGTGGAGGAGAGCAGCTGGGCAGGGTGGAGGAGAGCAGCTGGGCAGGGTGGAGGAGAGGAGCTGGGCAGGGTGGAGGAGAGCAGCTGGGCAGGGTGGAGGAGAGGAGCTGGGCAGGGTGGAGGAGAGCTGTAATTGTTTGATAAACCCAGGAAGTCCTGGTGATGATTAGCTAGCCTAGCAATCTGACTTCTCAGAACTCCTTCTGAGTCCACCCCAGGGTTCTAGAACAGGCTGACAGTGTCACCATGGCAGCAGGCTGAGAAGGTTCTGGATGGTTAATGAGCTACCGGACAGACAGTCCCTGGAGCTGCAAGCATGGTCATGATAAACAACCAGTACTTTTGAATACCTCAGCCAAAAATGGCTGGTGAATTGACAGCGACACATTTATATTTTTTTTTAGTAGTTTTTTGGATTAATTATATGGTTGGAACTCCTGTAACAGGTGCTATAGCTAGGTTCAGATTCAGCCCATCTTGAATCATATACATATATATATATATATATATATATATATATATATATATATATATATATATATATATATATATATATATATATATATATATATATATATATATATATATATATATATATATATATATATATATATATATATATATATATATCTTACGGTGGAGTCAAGAACGTCCGCACATGGCGTCCATCTTGCTACAGTCAACTCGCTCACCCATAACATTGTGTTGATGCAGTGGCATAACGACATCTCTGACGTTGATAACAAACCAAACCGTTTAAAAATCGGTTGAAAATTGAGCAAGTTATGGTCATTTAAAAAGTACATGTAGCATCAACACAATGTTATGGGTGAGCGAGTTGACTGTAGCAAGACGGACGCCATGTGCGGACGTTCGACTCCGTTGTCCGGCAACGCGGACGAGACATCTACCCTTTATATATATATATATATATGGTTCCAACAGCAGAGTCTGACCAACTCAAAGGGTCATGCACAAAGTCAGGCCCCGGGCAACGGTTGCTAGGGCCGTGAAAAACAATGATGCAGTCTGGGATGAGGCACATGATCAGAACATTCCAGAACACAGCCCTGAACAATCTGTACCCAGCCACATTGAGCGCTACCCATATTTGACGGTCTGAAACAGGCATCAGTGATATCAGCAGTAGTCTGTTACATAAACGTCTTCACACTAGACTGTCTGATCTGGTTCCAACTCTTTAATCTGCTCTAGAAACTGTTCAACTGGGTTTGAACAGTTTACCGGTCCTTTCAAAAATACCTTTCACAGCAGTACCTTCCAACTGCCAGTACTTTTGCATTTTTCTTCTATTTTTTGTACTTTTCTGCCTTCATCTCGCTGCAGGTCCTTTCTAACATACATTTCAGGCCTTTTGAAACCTGAGCAAATGACTTTCTACAAAATTTTCAAATTCTTCTGAATTATTTCTCTTTTTGCATTGTTCTCTTTTCTGTAGTTTTATGCCTTCGTCCAGCTCCTGCCCCTTTCAAAAATACCTTTCGGGCGCTTTGAAGCTTCAGCTTATAACTTTCTACAAAATTTTCACTATTTTCAGCTTTTTTAGCATGGTCAGCTATCCCCATTCAGGTTTTCAGCATTCTCACTGCTGTTTCGCAGGAACAGCCGTTTCTAGTTATTGTTTATTTTCGCCCCCCTAAGGATCAATATTTGGACTACATAGACAACCTAGGTGTCAAAAGTTTCGTATTGGTAGCGATTGCATTGGTTGTATTTTTATTTACGTTCCGTTGCATGGTTTAAGTAGAAATTGCGTTTTTGTGGTGAAAAGTGAAGCTAACGGTGGCTAATTTGCTAGCCACAGTCACTGACGTTACTAACGTCACTACGTCACTAACGTCACAAAAACACGCGTGACTACCTGTAGCAGAACATTCGTTTCGCATCTGTTAACTTGGGGGATAGCTAGGCTAACTATAGCTTTGCTGCAAGGCAGCTGCAGAAACGCCACAAGCAAAGAGGCCAGTGTGATAACTATTTACTCATTTTACTTTGTGATGTGAAACACAATTGTGAAATGTAATGTACAATATTAGCTGATATTATTAAGGAAGTAGGCCCACATCTACTTTCGGAAACGGTAGTCTACTATTTCACTGAAGCATTAGCATGACATTAGCCTCTGTTGCCCGGGCAACACATACGACAGTGGTCTATGATGCATCTGTTTTCAATCGTTAAAATAAACATTCCTCACAAATAAATTTTCGTTGTAGGATTTATTATGACATTTCATTACAAGTAAACGATTTGTTGGTGAAATTATCATTACCTGTGGTTTCAAACCAGTGTTGCTCACTGCAACGTTGTAGCCTACGCGAGACACTACAAAAACATCTACACAGCTGTTTAGGAAGTCAAACGGCGACAGAACATGTTCGGCACTCCCCTTACTTAAATCAAAAGTCTTTCAATAGGTGAAACTATCTACATACACTTTGTCAAATCTGTTCATGAAAATAATTAATTTCAGCCTAAACCATACAACGGAATTCAACCAACGCAATCGCTACCAAGACGAACACAGCAGTAGTCTAGTACTGTACAGTAGTAGAATTTACCGGGGCAGCTTCTCCACACAGGGCTATATCGCATTTTGCGTTGTTACTGACAATGATCGCTACCAGTGAGCTTTTTATGAATGAGCGATTTTCCACTAAATAAATGTCAAGCTTATTTACGTTTTTGGGGGCCTATTTTCAGTTAGCAGATGGTACTGTTTGAATCGCGATTCCATCTTCTACTGCCGGTAACGTCGTAGAATAATCTTCAATGGGGGTTCTTTATTCATGAATGCAATACGAGTAGGCTAAATGCCTGAAAATATCACAAGAAGGGAAAAACTTAAAAGGACGTTTAAATCATAGAGATTAGGTCAATTTTTACACCGGTCTGCCAAATTAATTCATTTTGATTCAGCTATGAGGCTGCCTCTTGCAGGGGAAATGAGAAGACATCTATTTCATTCTACACTTCACTCGTCTTTTGAGTTGTAAATGAGCAGCAAAAAAAAGATGCTTTTAAATCTATGTAATCTTTATAAATAATAATTATGCATTTTTATATAAAATATACAGAAATATCAGTTGTAAAAATGTCATTAAGAAACTGACCCCTGTGCAACCAACGCAAGCAAGCACACCCTACAATTTCCCCAGAAATTGTACTCTCTCTAGTTTCTCAACAGTTTTCTGATATTGCCCCAAACATGTTGAAAACACGAGCCTACTCCTCTCCCTAATCTAACCCTAACCAGCACAGTAGCAGAGGTGGAGGCCCAGTAGTTCGGGTGAATGTGTGATGGAGGAGCTGAATTAACCACTCAGTAGAGCATTGCGTAACTTGTGGAGACCCATGGCTGGAGGCTGAGAAAGTCCACAGCAAAGCTCCCATTCCTTAACAGAGGCTGAGCGATATAATTAGATTACCCTCATACTCTCCACACAACAACAACAGGCCTGTCCTGTGACACGGTGAACCACTCAAGAGCAGCTTCCACCACAACCACTCTGCTAACCGCAGCATCAAGTAAGTGTTCATCTGCTTTTGGAAGAGTGGAGGTTCACCCCTGATGGTGGGGGATTACAAGGCTTCAACAGGAACGGGCCCTTGCTGTGTGCTAGCCTGGCTACACCTGCTGATGCCAGAACTACTGTCATAGGAAGAGGCTGAACACACACTGTTCAGATGTTTCTGTTGCAATGTAGTAGTATTGTTTCATTCACCCTGTCTGGTAGCAGAGACGTGGTTCCTGTGTGATGTGGACCTAAATACTGTAAAACCAAGTAGCCTACTTTGGATCCTTCATCTCATTCTGTACTTTCTTAAAACACTTTTCACGTAGCTTTGGATAAAAGCGTCTAGATTCATTTCATGTAAATGTTGACTTTGTGTTTGATTACTGGGGTACAAAGCAGCTGCTTCGACAGGAAGAAACACTACAGGCTGGTCCTTTAGTCCTGTTCCAACAACCCAGCAGGAGAACTAGTTCACACCGGTTTGAGAACAGAAGCTTACTGGGAAACCACTAGCTCACTGCCATTTCAAATTTGCAACACAATTGTGTGAGACTGGATTGAGTTACCCGATTACAGGCCAGATACTCAAGAGGTCGAGGTTCATGTGGTCTCAATAGACTGAAATGGAATTGCAATACATGTTTTCCGCTGTGTTGAACGGCATTTCAGGACTACATCCAACGATATCATCCCGAACACATCTTGAGCAACTTCGACCATACCTTTTGCGTTGCCCAATTACCTACTGAAATAATAGTTACGATTACTTTAAAAAAAACACCGCACATTTCACGGATTCATTTAGCATAAAGTAGTTAATTACACCCAGCAAATCATCGTGCTACAGTAATGACCTAAAAATCACTAACCTGTTAACCTATAAATAGGGAACGTCGAAGTCTAATTTCATTGATCTTACACGTTTAAATATTTAAGTAAACTAAATCTACGACTATTCATATAGACCGTAGATGATCGCGTGCCTGTCCAGTAGTTTACTGCCCCATAACCGACGTTCCCAGCTTAACACTTCTTGTCATAAATAACGTTACAGGAGCTAGCAATGTAGCTGACATTAAAACTATCATTTTAAGCGTTCGGTAGAAAATAAACATTTCACTCAAACACAACTTGGTATACACATGTCCGTACCTAAACCATCTTGAAATGGAAAAGCATGTCATCGTCAATAATTGAAATGGTGTTGGCTTGCTAACGTTAGCCAGCTAGCAAGCTCATTTGCTTGCTAATGTGGTTAGCCAACATGAGAGCACTCCTGCTAAACCTTACCTGTTGACGCACTGGCTCGGTACACGCACAGCAGGGCACTTAGCACCAACAGGATCTTCATTTTCACGATTTTCTCTTGTATTTTAAACAAACACTTCGATGATAAACTATAATTCGCGTTATTTGTTCGACTGAATGTTTCGGAGGCGCTCCCTGCTAGTGTCGACCGGAGTTGGTCGTCCTCTATTTGCTCCTCACGCGCTTACGTCATGACTAGGGCCGGCAGCACGTACAGCCACTGAAGTTGTGGGGCGTGACACAGGCCACGACAACATATCAGACCCGTAGCCCAAGGCCCGAGCCCTAACCCTATCAGACCCGTAGCCCAAGGACCGAGCCCTAACCCTATCAGACCCGTAGCCCAAGGCCCGAGCCCTAACCCTATCAGACCCGTAGCCCAAGGACCGAGCCCTAACCCTATCAGACCCGTAGCCCAAGGCCCGAGCCCTAACCCTATCAGACCCGTAGCCCAAGATCAGTCATCAGATTGATTCTTTTATGTACAGATTGTGAGATTTTACTCAGTTTGCAGATAATATGGAAGCAATGTACCTTTGATATCAGGGAAGAAACCCCCAGAGTACAGCAAAGGAAAAACAAATGTTAAAACACCAATCTATGTCTGGCACGTACACACACACACACACACACACATCAAATAAAAATACACAGGTTCACAAATACACACCAAATGTCCCATGATTTATATTTGTGATTGTCAATTCTTAAATAATTTTAACACACGATACATCAAAGTGTAAACTAAAGTACAGAAAGTCGGCAACAGGGCCATAAATTCATAAGACCACTGTAATAAAAAATAAATACAAATATAAGGTTATTTAAATATTGCCCTGCTCTGCATGAAAATGTCCCCTACGATTTACATCTGTGGCTGGACCTCACTACAACCAAACAGCAGCTCTGCTCTGGACAGGAGAAACTCCTCTGGGAGTAGGAAGTCAGCATGCACAGGAAACACATACCTCTTCATGTTCCCTGGCCTCTTCATGTTCCCTGGCCTCTTCATGTTCCCTGGATGCCTAAAGGATGTGCGCTAATGTAATCAAGCACATCCCCTCCAGGACAAACCCAAGCCCGACAAGGCTGATTGTTATAAAGGTGGACCTGGGGTTGTCTTCCTGTCTGCGATGCTCACAATGCTGCAAGAGACAAATAGAACAGCCTCACTTCCTCTCAACCCTGAACACCGCTCCTTCCCACACTGTGTGGTGTGTGTGTGTACATGACCTCCCGCTCCTGTGTGGCTGACTGATGTCCACTGGGAATTTACCAAAGCAGTTTGTGTCGACATCAAATGAAGACAAGCCTGCTGATATGTGGAGAGCAGGAGCACTATGGAGGGGCTGGAGCCTGCAGCGCCCTCTGTGGGTCAGAGGTAGGAGCACCACACCCCACCTGGGTTAGAGATGGTTTAACTCAGACCCCACCTGGGTTAGAGATGGTTTAACCCAGACCTCACCTGGGTTAGAGATGGTTTAACCCAGACCCCACCTGGGTTAGAGATGGTGTAACCCAGACCTCACCTGGGTTAGAGATGGTTTAACCCAGACCTCACCTGGGTTGGAGATGGTTTAACCCAGACCTCACATGGGTTAGAGATGGTTTAACCCAGACCTAACCTGGGTTAGAGATGGCAGCAGGGTTAGTTGACCGTCGCTCCTTAAAACAAACATAATATGCGAACAATCGTAAAACCAAGTTATCACACAATTCATAATAAAAATGTCTTTAATCTAGTGAAATTATACATGATGACAACTATGCAGATGTGAAAACCACCAGGAGGCCAAATTAAGCTCATCTTCCATCCATCCAGCTAGCTGTTGTTTATGTATGAGTGTGCATGTGTGTATGTGTTGGGAGAGAGGGTACAAATATGTTTTCCATTTTCAAATACTGAACAAACATACATTGTAGATGAGTCAACATCTCAGTCCATTAAGACTTTGAACTGAGCACTTGCGACCGCTACTTAAAAACTTGACAGCTTAATAATCACAACCTGGTTTAAAAAGTCATCTGGATGAAAAATAGCTACAGTCTTGCTCTGAAGACAACCATACTGAAGGTGTTCAACAGCAGTACTGTCCTGTTTCATATCCCATCCAGCCACGATATTACTTCTACAATCCTCCTCTTCCTCCTCCTCCTGCAGGAGGCCGGGTCCAGCCCGTCACCCCAAGAGAGGACAGGGGTCTGAAGGCTGGGGAGTCCTGGGGGGAAGAGCATCCGTCTGTCTGTCTGTCTGTCTGTGTTTGTCATCCCTACCCCTCCAGGCCTCCAAGCCCTACCCCTCCAGGCCTCCAAGCCCTACCCCTCCAGGCCTCCAAGCCCTACCCCTCCAGGCCTCCAAGCCCTAACCCTCTAGGCCTCCAAGCCCTACCCCTCCAGGCCTCCAAGCCCTAACCCTCCAGGCCTCCAAGCCCTACCCCTCCAGGCCTCCAAGCCCTACCCCTCCAGGCCTCCAAGCCCTACCCCTCCAGGCCTCCCAGCCCTAACCCTCCAAGCCCTAACCCTCCAGGCCTCCAAGCCCTAACCCTCCAGGCCTCCAAACCCTAACCCTCAAAGCCCTACCCCTCCAGGCCTACCAGCCCTAACCCTCCAAGCCCTAACCCTCCAGGCCTCCAAACCCTAACCCTCAAAGCCCTACCCCTCCAGGCCTCCAAGCCCTAACCCTCCAGGCCTCCAAACCCTAACCCTCAAAGCCCTACCCCTCCAGGCCGTCCAGCCCTAACCCTCCAAGCCCTAACCCTCCAGGCCTCCAAGCCCTAACCCTCCAGGCCTCCAAGCCCTAACCCTCTAGGCCTCCAAGCCCTAACCCTCTAGGCCTCCAAGCCCTAACCCTCCAGGCCTCCAAGCCCTAACCCTCCAGGCCTCCAAGCCCTAACCCTCCAGGCCTCCAAGCCCTAACCCTCCAGGCCTCCAAGCCCTAACCCTCCAGGCCTCCAAGCCCTAACCCTCCAGGCCTCCAAGCCCTAACCCTCCAGGCCTCCAAGCCCTAACCCTCCGGCCTCCAAGCCCTAACCCTCCGGCCTCCAAGCCCTAACCCTCCAGGCCTGGGCATCCTTCCCCCAGTTGGGGTCAGACAGGGGGAGGGTGGGGGACACGGTCATGGGTGAGGAAGGCGGAGGAGGTTCTAGGAGTCTGTAGAGTTGTCCTGACTGGTGGAGCTGGAGGACGGAGGAGTGGAGGAAGAGGAGGAGGAGGAGGAGGAGGTGAAGTTCATTCCTGATAATCCTGGTGGGTTCATGGCTGTGTTCTGTCCACTCAGACTCATCCTGCACACAGGACACGTGTCATGCTGGAGAGAGAGAAAGAGGGAGGGAGAGAGGGACGGAGAGAGAATTAGATGTATCAGTCATCACTCCAGTTAAGTTGTAATGAGCAGTAATATGTAATACAGTTGTTAGGGGGAGGGTGTGTGTGTGTGTGTGTGTGGGGGGGCTACCTGCTCCAGCCAGGGGATGATGCAGTCGTTGTGGAACAAGTGGTTACATGGAAGCTGCCTGACTGTCTCTCCTGTGCTGTAGTCTTCCTTACACACAGGACACTCTAGACCTGAGCCTACACACACACACACACACACACACGCACACGTCAGTGGACTAAAGACAGGTAACAGGTCATACAGCACCATGGGTCTCTGTGTGAGGGAACCCCATGGCAGGATAGACCAGTTGTGTGTGTGTGTGTGCTCACCAACATGCTCCTCTGTGATGTGGATGCAGGGCAGGGTCTTGATCTTCTCCCTGTCAGCTGGAGGAGGACCCGTGTTCTCAAACTGGTTCAGCAGCTGCGGGGAGGAGAGGGGGAGATAGGATGTTTTCATCCACAATTCAGACAAAGGTTTATCAAATGGATAGTGGTACCAGAGGAGGGTGGGACCAGAGGAGGGGGGTACCAGAGTAAGGTGATACCAGAGTAAGGTGGTACCAGAAGAGGGTGTTACCAGAGGAGGGTGGTACCAGAGGAGGGTACCAGAGTAAGGTGGTACCAGAGGAGGGTGGTACCAGAGTAAGGTGGTACCAGAGTAAGGTGGTACCAGAGTAGGGTGGTACCAGAGTAAGGTGGTACCAGAGGAGGGTGGTACCAGAGTAGGGTGGTACCAGAGTAGGGTGGTACCAGAGTAGGGTGGTACCAGAGTAAGGTGGTACCAGAGGAGGGTGTTACCAGAGTAGGGTGGTACCAGAGTAAGGTGGTACCAGAGGAGGGTGTTACCAGAGTAGGGTGGTACCAGAGTAAGGTGTTACCAGAGTAGGGTGGTACCAGAGTAAGGTGGTACCAGAGTAAGGTGGTACCAGAGGAGGGGGGTACCAGAGGAGGGTGGTACCAGAGTAAGGTGGTACCAGAGGAGGGTGTTACCAGAGGAGGGTGTTACCAGAGTAGGGTGGTACCAGAGTAAGGTGGTACCAGAGTAAGGTGGTACCCGAGGAGGGGGGTACCAGAGGAGGGTGGGTACCAGAGTAAGGTGGTACCAGAGTAAGGTGGTACCAGAGGAGGGTGGTACCAGAGTAAGGTGGTACCAGAGTAAAGTGGTACCAGAGGAGGGTGTTACCAGAGTAGGGTGGTACCAGAGTAAGGTGGTACCAGAGGAGGGTGGTACCAGAGTAAGGTGGTACCAGAGGAGGGTGGTACCAGAGTAGGGTGGTACCAGAGTAAGGTGGTACCAGAGGAGGGTGGTACCAGAGGAGGGTGGTACCAGAGTAAGGTGTTACCAGAGTAGGGTGGTACCAGAGTAAGGTGGTACCAGAGTAAGGTGGTACCAGAGGAGGGGGGTACCAGAGTAGGGTGGTACCAGAGTAAGGTGGTACCAGAGGAGGGTGTTACCAGAGTAGGGTGGTACCAGAGTAAGGTGTTACCAGAGTAGGGTGGTACCAGAGTAAGGTGGTACCAGAGTAAGGTGGTACCAGAGGAGGGGGGTACCAGAGGAGGGTGGTACCAGAGTAAGGTGGTAGCAGAGTAAGGTGGTACCAGAGGAGGGTGGTACCAGAGGAGGGTGTTACCAGAGTAGGGTGGTACCAGAGTAAGGTGGTACCAGAGTAAGGTGGTACCCGAGGAGGGGGGTACCAGAGGAGGGTGGTACCAGAGTAAGGTGGTACCAGAGTAAGGTGGTACCAGAGGAGGGTGGTACCAGAGTAAGGTGGTACCAGAGTAAAGTGGTACCAGGGGAGGGTGGTACCAGAGTAGGGTGGTACCAGAGTAAGGTGGTACCAGAGGAGGGTGGTACCAGAGTAAGGTGGTACCAGAGGAGGGTGGTACCAGAGTAGGGTGGTACCAGAGTAAGGTGGTACCAGAGTAAGGTGGTACCAGAGGAGGGTGGTACCAGAGTAAGGTGGTACCAGAGTAAAGTGGTACCAGAGGAGGGTGTTACCAGAGTAGGGTGGTACCAGAGTAAGGTGGTACCAGAGGAGGGTGGTACCAGAGTAAGGTGGTACCAGAGGAGGGTGTTACCAGAGTAGGGTGGTACCAGAGTAAGGTGGTACCAGAGTAAGGTGGTACCAGAGGAGGGGGGTACCAGAGTAAGGTGGTACCAGAGTAAGGTGGTACCAGAGGAGGGTGGTACCAGAGGAGGGTGTTACCAGAGTAGGGTGGTACCAGAGTAAGGTGGTACCAGAGGAGGGTGGTACCAGAGTAAGATGGTACCAGACTAAGGTGGTACCAGAGGAGGGGGGTACCAGAGGAGGGTGGTACCAGAGTAAGGTGGTACCAGAGTAAGGTGGTACCAGAGTAAGGTGGTACCAGAGGAGGGTGTTACCAGAGTAGGGTGGTACCAGAGTAAGGTGGTACCAGAGGAGGGTGGTACCAGAGTAAGGTGGTACCAGAGTAAGGTGGTACCAGAGGAGGGGGGTACCAGAGGAGGGGGGTACCAGAGTAGGGTGGTACCAGAGTAAGGTGGTACCAGAGTAAGGTGGTACCAGAGGAGGGTGTTACCAGAGTAGGGTGGTACCAGAGTTCGGTGGTACCAGAGTAAGGTGGTACCAGAGGAGGGTGTTACCAGAGTAGGGTGGTACCAGAGTAAGGTGGTACCAGAGGAGGGTGTTACCAGAGTAGGGTGGTACCAGAGTAAGGTGGTACCAGAGTAAGGTGGTACCAGAGGAGGGTGGTACCAGAGTAGGGTGGTACCAGAGTAAGGTGGTACCAGAGTAAGGTGGTACCAGAGTAAGGTGGTACCAGAGGAGGGGGGTACCAGAGGAGGGTGGTACCAGAGTAAAGTGGTACAAGAGTAAGGTGGTACCAGAGTAGGGTGGTACCAGAGTAAGGTGGTACCAGAGTAAGGTGGTACCAGAGTAGGGTGGTACCAGAGTAAGGTGGTACCAGAGTAAGGTGGTACCAGAGGAGGGGGGTACCAGAGGAGGGGGGTACCTGTGTGATGATGGCGTCCAGACCACCGGCCCCCCAGGCGTAGTCCATGGGGTTGGAGTGCAGCACCCCCCTGAGGGACAAACACACCCGTCACCATGGAGACTCACACCCCCCCCCCCCCATCATCATCATTACGAATGATTTTATTCGAAATACAAGCCCTGCCCGAGGTTAATAATAATCCATATTATTATTGTTAGTGTGTGGTACTCACCAAGGCCCCACGCCCATATTAGGCATGGCCGTGGGCGCAATGATTCCGTTCACCAGCTGCTGAATGATTCTGGAACGGAATAAACACAACAGTCATGTGATGTTATACTGTTGCCACGGTCACAGTTTACGTAACAAGTGAGTTTGTGAAAGAGAAGTTGTTAGATTAGTGGGAATCAGATGGCTGAGCGGTTAGGGAATCGGGCTATTACTCAGAAGGTTGCCGGTTTGATTCCTGGCCATGCTAAAATGACATTGTGTCCTTGGGCAAGGCACTTCACCCTACTTGCCTCGGGGGGAATGTCCCTGTACTTACTGTAAGTGAGTCTGCTAAAAAAAAAAGACTAAAGGTAGATTATCTAGTCACGTTAAGATAGAGAGATCCAGTCATGTTAGTCATGGGACTGGTTGGGACGGATTATCCCCTCTCCCCCCTCACCCCTCCAGTGTGGGCACGCCCTCCTGCCTCCCGATCTGCCTCCTGGCGCCATGTCGAACCCGTGGTTGCCTGGCGCTGTAGCGTTGCCGTGACACCATCTCCCTCTCCCGGCGGTTCTCTACCTCACGGTTGTCCTCTGGCACCGGCTCATCAAACAGCCCCAGAGCAAACTGGCCAAACCCAGGAGGGAGGGGGAACATCTGCTGGGGTTCCACGTTCTAGAGGAAGGAACCGGAACAGGTACACAGAGAACATGACCAGGAACTCAAGGTTTGTAGAATACCCACACACAGTTCCTAACCCTTACACCCGTACCAGCCTGCTCCAGATATAAAAATGTTCCAGAGTGCCGATTTAGGAACCACAGCCCGTCTCACACACCTGGAAGGCCAGCGTGTTCTGGGTCCCGCTAGTGATGCTGGCAGAGGAACCGTTTTCGGCGCTGTCCGGGGAGACAAGCAACAACAGAGTTACAGCAGCGCTCATCTCCGAGCAGCTCTCTAACAGCCAGACTTTGAGGGTCAGGGTTAACCCCAACCCTGACCACACACAAACCTTTCCTCCTCCAGGAGCTCCTCGATGAAGCCAGACTCACATCTGGGACACGTGTAGTCCTGCAACACACACACACGGTTCAGTTCTGCTTCTTCTCTCTCACACACACACAAATCAGAAGTCAATCAGCCCTGCTATCAAACTCCCTCCCACACACACGAGAGAGAGAGCGATAGATTGAATACAGAACAAAGATCCATTCAGCCCTGCACACACACAGCAGTAAATTACCACCGACTGTCATTCCCACTAGAACCAGGAGACTGGGTCAAGTGTCATCTAGGTGGCAACCCAGTAAACGGTCTTTATACCATCATATCACAGTTCAAAGCTTAGCTTGCCTGCATGGAACCAGGCAGAATACAAAGATTAGGTTTATGATAGGCTAGCATGCTAGCTGTCAGGTGTCAACCCACAACCTAACTGTCGGAGACTCAGACCGCTAGCTGACGAAATAGCAAAACGTTCTAGCTACGTGTTTGAGAATAGCTTAACAGTTTTTCTGGATGACTGCTTCTAAAAAGACAGTTTCTACACCATAGACTTCAGCTTTAGCTCGTTAGCTAATTAGCTGTGTACCTGCGTACTACTGTGTGCTTCGCTAGCAGCCTAGGCTAGTAGCTAGCTAGCAGGTGGACGCACTACGAGTTACAAAGCAATGAGATGGTCCAGAGAAACAACAAGGTACACGTTCATCCCGTGAATATGATGTAATCTCGTGCTTCATCTCGTTGATACTTACGGGGAGGCGGGGGTTTATCTCGGCTGAGCACCGGTGACAGAAGAACCGGCTGGGCCACGGTGGTGCCTCCGCCATTTTTATCTCACTTGTGAAGATAGTGACTGTACGGTGCTCTGACAGGGACAAAATATGTCGGTGCAGACTGCGGCTTTCAAAGCAGTTTGCCAAATCCTTGTCTATGATGCGTACTGTAGTTTTCAACACGGCCGCTAGATGGTGCGCTGGGGCGCTTGTAGCAGACAATCCAGCAAACAGATGAATTCCACTGTTCCACACGCCATTTTAAGAATGACCACAGTCACCTGGATATTGACTGCGTTGGTGTGATAGTGTGTTGATCAACCTTCCCAAATTAGACAATTAAGTGTTCAAGTACTGGTACATTGGAATATAATTCATGAATTATACTCTGGAACATATACAACAAATTATAGGCAATGTGGGGAGGGTAGAGGCCAGGTGAGGCCAGGTGAGGATAGAGGCCAGATGAGGGTAGAAGCCAGGTGAGGGTAGACCCTGGAGTCTGGAGGCCAGAAGAACCCTAGCAGGAGACTTCATGTCTGTGTATTTATTCTGGAGAGGAGGAGGCTCTGCGGGCTGGCTGGCTGGGCCTCCTCTGGTTGGCTGGCTGGCTGGGCCTCCTCTGGTTGGCTGGCTGGCTGGGCCTCCTCTTGCTGGCTGGCTGGGCCTCCTCTGGTTGGCTGGCTGGCTGGGCCTCCTCTGGTTGGCTGGCAGGGCCTCCTCTTGCTGGCTGGCTGGCTCGGCCTCCTCTGGTTGGCTGGCTGGCTGGGCCTCCTCTGGCTGGCTGGCTGGGCCTCCTCTTGCTGGCTGGCTGGGCCTCCTCTTGCTGGCTGGCTGGGCCTCCTCTGGCTGGCTGGCTGGGCCTCCTCTTGCTGGCTGGCTGGGCCTCCTCTTGCTGGCTGGCTGGGCCTCCTCTGGTTGGCTGGCTGGGCCTCCTCTGGCTGGCTGGCTGGGCCTCCTCTTGCTGGCTGGCTGGGCCTCCTCTTGCTGGCTGGCTGGGCCTCCTCTGGCTGGCTGGCTGGGCATCCTCTTGCTGGCTGGCTGGGCCTCCTCTGGTTGGCTGGCTGGGCCTCCTCTGGCTGGCTGGCTGGGCCTCCTCTTGCTGGCTGGCTGGGCCTCCTCTGGCTGGCTGGATGGGCATCCTCTTGCTGGCTGGCTGGGCCTCCTCTGGCTGGCTGGCTGGGCATCCTCTGGCTGGCTGGCTGGGCCTCCTCTGGCTGGCTGGCTGGGCCTCCTCTGGCTGGCTGGCTGGGCCTCCTCTGGCTGGCTGGCTGGGCATCCTCTGGCTGGCTGGCTGGGCCTCCTCTGGCTGGCTGGCTGGGCCTCCTCTGGCTGGCTGGCTGGGCCTCCTCTGGCTGGCTGGCTGGGCATCCTCTTGCTGGCTGGCTGGGCCTCCTCTGGCTGGCTGGCTGGGCATCCTCTTGCTGGCTGGCTGGGCCTCCTCTGGCTGGCTGGCTGGGCCTCCTCTGGCTGGCTGGCTGGCTGGGCCTCCTCTG